>NC_047519.1:21234070-21534070 GCF_902827115.2 Pseudochaenichthys georgianus
AACTACCTGAAGATCCACGCTAAACTGCTCTAATTTCTTGTTACGCAGGACTCTCTATACCTGGCGATCAACGTTCACGTGTTATATATAACTTTCCTAACATGGTAAAAAGATGCATTGTATACTCCATTCAAACTTCAAAAACACTCTGAAACGCCTACAGACAATCCCACAGGGCCCTGCTATTGTCCGAGGCGTCTAAAAGTGCTTGTTCCCGACCCAGTGTGGTCCTCTGAATCCTTCCACAGCTCATGTTTATTCAGCGTCGAGTCACCATTTGTTAGGAGATATGAATGTTAATTAGGCCGCATTTCCAAATCTCCTCGCGTCCCTACACAAGCCATTATCTTACAGGAAGGGAATCCAGATCATACAAGTAACCGTTTAACAATAATCCACTTTAATGGTAATATACAATGCAATACAATCAAGTACAATCAATACAGTACAAATTACATACAGTTCTGTGGGATCCCACATTTACCTGATACTCACGTGAGCCAGCCAGCCAGCCAGCCAGCCAGCCAGCCAGCCAGCCAGCCAGCCAGCCAGCCAGCCAGCCAGCCAGCCAGCCAGCCAGCCAGCCAGCCAGCCAGCCAGCCAGCCAGCCAGAGGAGAAAGAGGCCGAACACAGCGGGGTTTCTGTCTATATCCCTCGCTGACCCAAGGAGGAGTTATCTGCGCCTCCCTTCCAGACCAGTGATTGGCTGCCCAAATTATCATCAACACCCCACATCAGGGATGACTGTATGTTAACTCCTGACCTTCCCCCTCTTCCTGTGTCCTCTAAAAACCACATGTTAGCAGGCCCAAAACCAGCCCAGTTTTCTACACAAATCATTTTCAAGCTTCTTCACAGTTTGCATGAATACATACAAATATATCCTTACAGTACCTATAGAAACAAAGTTGTTTCTGTCCTTTAGGTAGGATTCAAACCAATTTAGAACTGTTTCCGAAAGTCCCACCCATTTTTCCAGTCGGTCTAGTAATATGCTGTGGTCAACAGTGTCAAACGCAGCACTGAGATCTAATAATACTAACACTGAAGTTCTGCCACTGTTTGTGTTTAAGTGGATGTCATTAAAGACCTTTACAAGAACAGTCTCAGTGCTGTGGTTTGGACGAAAGCCTGACTGGAACACATCGAAACAGTTATTTAAATGCAGGAAATTACTCAACTGTTGAAAAACCACTTTTTCAATGATCTTACCTAGAAATGGGAGGTTTGATATGGGCCTGTAATTGTTTATTACTGAAGCATCTAGATTATTCTTTTTTAAGAGCGGTTTAATGACTGCAGTTTTCAGGGCCTGTGGAAAAATACCTGAGTGAAGAGATTTGTTTACTATATGAAGTAGATCTGAGGCCATGCAAGGCAAAACATCTTTGAAAAATCCTGTTGGAATAATATCAAGGCAGCAGGAGGAGGATTTCAGAAGTTGTATAATGTCCTCTAGGTTTTTATCATTAATCTGATGGAATTGTGTCATGGTGCTTGAATTGTTATTAGGTGGACACAGAGACAACACATTTGCTGTTCCTGATGCAGAGGCACTGACTGCTTGTCTGATTTTCTGAATTTTGTCAGTGAAGAAGGAGGCAAAATCATTGCACGCCCTGGTGGATAGAAATTCAGAGGCTACTGACACTGGGGGGTTAGTTAGTCTGTCGACGGTAGCAAACAAGGCACGTGCGTTGTTTTTGTTTTTGGTAATGATGTCAGAGAAGAACGATTGTCGTGCGTTTTTCAATTCCAAATTATAAAGGCCAAGTCTCTCTTTATAGATTTCAAAGTGAACCTGGAGAATTGTTTTTCGCCACCTGCGTTCAGCTTTTCGACATTCTCTTTTTTCTGTTTTCACGGTCATGGCCTTTCTCCATGGAGATATTTTCTTGTCAGTCATTTCCTTTACCTTAGTTGGAGCAATGGCATCTATAACATTTTTAATTTTTGAATTAAAATGATCTACTAGCTAATTTACTGAGATGTTAGCAGGGGCAAGTGTGGAAGAAAAGTTCTGAGTAAACATTTCCCTAGTATTTTCAGTTAAATATCGCTTTGTGGTTATCTCTTTTTGAACATTTTTGTGAAGAGAAATAGAGCTCTCAAAGAAAACACAGGAATGGTCAGAGAGTGCAACATCAGTCACCACAACCTTAGAGATATTCAGACCCTTTGAGATAATTAAGTCCAGAGTGTGCCCCTTACTGTGCGTGGGCTCCGTCACATGCTGAGTCAGTCCATAGCTATCAAGAACACAAAACAGTTATTTTGCCCCTCTGTCCTGGGGGTTGGCAACATGGATGTTAAAATCACCAACAATGACTAGACGGTCAAAGTCAATACACACTATAGACAGCAGTTCAGTAAAGTCATCAAAAAAGCTTGCACAGTATTTGGGTGGTCTATAGATATTTAGGGACAGAGCTCGAGAGGAGCATTTCAGCTGAAGGGCCACATATTCAAAAGAATCAAAGTTTCCATACGATGTCTTCCTGCATTGAAGGGAATCATTGAACAGAATAGCAACTCCACCCCCTTTCTTATGCATTCTTTCCTGACTCATAAAACTAAAGTTGGGAGGGGTTGATTCGATAAGAACAGCTGCACTGTTATTTTGTTCAATCCAAGTTTCTGTTAAAAACATAAAATCGAGATTGTGCTCAGTGATAAAATCATTGATTAAAAATGTTTTTCCTGCCAGAGACCTGACATTTAATAAAGCTAGTTTATTAAATGTCTTAATAATCAGTAAATCAGTAAATGTCTCACTTACTGATAGTGTGTTTATTTGTTAAACACACTATCAGTAAGGTTTTTTGTAACAAGCTGTGGCTGACATGGAATCACTGCTAAATTAGATAAACTCACACAAACGTTTGAGCGCTTCCTGTATCTAAGATGATTCACCGCTCTTAATCTATTACCTATCAACACAGATATCGGCAAAGCTATAGGCAGGCAGGGCCCTGGCATGGGGGGAGGTGGTTGACGTAGGCGCGGTGATGAAGACGGGGGAGATGGTGCGTGTCTCTGCGGTGATTTTGGTGGGCGTCGTTGAGGAGCGGGGGTAAAGGACATGCTGCCAGCCCTGCGTATCGCCTTAGTTTGGTCTTTGAAATTTGTCAATAAAATGAACAGAATGGTCAGTACAGACAGTTGAAAGCCAGGTGTTCAGTGCAAACAATCTGCTGAATCTCTCCACTCCTCTTCTGACTGGCGGTAGAGGGCCACTGAAGAACACATCTGCATTTAGAGAACTGGCAGTTTCCAACAAACATTTAAAGTCTTCTTTCAGCACTTCTGACTGTTGTTTCACAACATCATTTGTTCCAATGTGTAGTACCACATTCTTCACAGTCAGATGTTCAGCCCCAATATGCAGGATCTTCTCAGCCAAGTCAGAGACCATATCCTTGGGAAAACAGAGTACTTTGGTGTTGTTCTTATTACACAGACCTTTTACATCTCTTACAGCAGAGTCACCCACAATCAGAGTTTCAGGCCCAGTCGTTAGCTTTCCCTCTAGCCTTTTACTTTTGGAGTAGCTATTGGTCCTTACCCTGCTGTGTGAAGAGGACGGGTTATCCAGGTCATCAGAAAGAGATCTCCGGCTCTCGGTCAGCGGAGCGTATCTGTTCTGGATTGGCACACTTGGTGGTTTAGGAGGATTGTTTGTAATTCTCCCTTTAGCAGCTGTCCACGGCTGTTTAGGGGTTGATGAGGCGCTCTTCCTGGGTGATAACAATGCAGGCCAGCCGGTCGCATCACAGATTTCTGAGCGCTGGGCTCTGCCTGTTATCCGTCCTCCCAAATCCCATGAAAATGATTTACTCTTAGGCTTTGCACCCAGAGAGTTCCAGGGAGGACTACCACTTGTAGATTTATTACCCGGTACACATCCCTCCTGTTCCTTGGAATCCTTGTAGCTGCTAACTAGCTGTGAGTTAGCATACCCTTGTTCATTATTTTGCAACACTGGTAAAGTGGTGTCATTCCCACGACATTGTCCATTCACTTCTGTAGCAGCAAGCTGATCTCCATGTGCTCTCTTCTCGAGTTGAATGTGATGCATTATTTGAGTAAATTATGATTTATATTTATTTGGTGATTATGTTTATTGATAGCTTGTTTAGGCTTATCTGGCTAAAGCAATATTTTCATTTGTTTGTTACAGAGTATTGTAGCTCTTCCTGATTTCTTGTGTTTATATCCTAGCCTTATCATCATCATAACCATCATCACCACCACCATCATCTACATCAACTCTCAACTGCATGTGAAGAGAATACCTGGTTAAACTGCTATCACCGTGGGTCCTCATACTTTGACTGGTATGCCAATGCAGAGGCACTTCAGGCAACTCTCCCTAAAATTATAAGTCTAGTTTTTACATGGACATGTAAACATGGACACTAAAGAAGAGAACCTGCCCAAACGAGTCAAGTTCCGACTGTCCGTGGCGACAGACATGCTCTTCGGGCGTCCTCTTGCAAGCTGCGGGTTTGGCAAGTAGTCTTTAGTGAAGTGTCCAACAATGATCTTCGCCATACATACACTGCCTGGGGAAAAGAGGTATCCCGCCGCCCCATGAGGAACACATTTGGGGTCACAGCGGGGATGGACTCTGGAGGCAGGCCAAGGCGGTGGAACTCTGGAGGACGGGCAGGAAGATGGAGGGACCCCTCTGGAGGACGGCCTGGAGGATGGTCGGACCACGTCGAAGAATGACCTGTAGGACGGCCTGTAGGACGGCCTGTAGGACGGCCTGTAGGACGGTGAGGCCGCATTGAAGGACGGCAGAACCTATTAGAAGTGTGTGTGTGTGTGTGTGTGTGTGTATCCTACCCCCTGACTGGATTTTCTGTTCCTTTTAGTTTTCTTTTTCCTATCCGTGGTTTAATGATCAGGAGGAAAGCTAGTTGACGTTAGCTGCACCCACCCGTCCGTTGCTGCACCCACCCTCTGGAACTCACTACCCCAATCTATTAGAGATTCTTCCTGTCAGAGTCATTCTAACTGACCAATAGTAATGTTTACATGGATTTATGAACTGCCCCTCGATTCTATTGGCTCTAGATGTTATAAAGAGGTGTCAATCACCCAATTTGACCAATGGGTTCCAGAGATACAGCCCTGCGTAATGCATAGGTCTGACTGGCAGCTCACGCACAATTACGCATGTGGCCAAAAAGGGGATAGAGGACGTCAGGCTGAACTTTCCATAAAGGTCAAAAACAGTTGTATTTGGATGGAATGAATACCTATAGTGATATTTCAATGAAATAAAATGAGTTTTACAGTGTGGTACCTGAGAGAGGTCAAATGGCACTGATGGTAACCAAATGTACCCAAAGGTGAGTACGCCCGGTCCTACCTGTGCCAAAAATATTAGCACTAATTTAGCATCTATCTTGACACAGGGTACTTATGATATATTGTGGTTTGGATCCCTAAAGGTTTTGGGCTCCTATCCCATCATTCAAGGGTGGTTTTCACTACAAATAATGTGGTTTCTTTAGGCGGAGATTCAAATTTACATTTGTTTTACTATTTTCCATCTGAATGTACTCTGACACAGCAATATCTAAATGGATTCTGACACTTCTACAGCCAACTCACAGGTGTATCATTGCTTTGATAAAAAACATTATTCAAATGCCCCTTTTAGAAGTGAAGAGTCATTCATTCTGGGCATGTAATTTTCGAGCCTGAGGCCTGAAGGGCTTAACAGGTTAAGAGTAAAGCACAACAGTGCTTTAAATAAACTGCTAATTTGCTCACATAAGCTTGTCTGAACTAAATATTATTGAAATCTCACCCATGTGTGTCCAAAGGGTTCGGACACACATTTTGGGTTCGGACACCCATTTTGATAAAGTTAACCACGTCCGAAAGAGATTGGTCGAGTCAGTTCTGAGACATTATCTCTGGGTACCATTTGAGACCCTGACCTTCTCTTGGTGAGTCCACCCATGGCAAAAGGTTGGAGAGCTTATGTCCCCTTTAAAGGGATTACTGACGATGGGTATAGCAATGTGTGACTAGCTGGAATTGGGCAAAGTCCCAGCAAAAGCATGAGTCATCAACATCACCACAAGTCTGTTTACCAACACTTCCTCTCTCATCTTTACATCTGTTTACATGGCTGGTTGACACACACACACACACACACACACACACACACACACACACACACACACACACACACACACACACACACACACACACACACACACACACACATACACACACACACACACACACACACACACACACACACACACACACACACACACACACACACACACATGGTTGAAATAAAGATGCACTCAGGCAACATTAGGATTATAATTTGATTGACAAAATGGTAATATGTGTCTTAAGCGTTTGATGCGGCTGACGGTCAGTTAGTACAAAGGCAGTCAGGTCTTCTGCTAATCTGCATGACGGCCAGTCAGCCTGACAGACTACACTTCATTTATGGAGCAAAGCAGTCTGAAGCTCCATCTTACAAGTACAGTGGCGCTCTCTGCTGGTAAAATATAAAAGAGTGTCCATATATTATGTCCACATTTTCAGACAAGAAAGTGGGAATACATTTTTAAATAAAAGTTTTATCTTTTACAATTATTGGGTTTTTCTTGTTTCACTTTGGGACTTTTTTTAAATGTATCTTATGATATGTGTTCTATATTGCCTTTGTATGAATGTCCTCAATCTCCTCTGTGTATTAAATTGCTGTTTTGGTTTTAAACTGGTTTCTCTCAAGAATGAGACCCTGTGTCTCAGTGAGATTACTTGTCTAAATAAGGGTCCAAACTAGTTTATAGAGACATTGCCCAGTTGCTCCTGTCAGTTGAATCAGTACCAAATAGGCTTACAGTTTTTGTAAGATTGTCTCGTTTTTTTCTAAAACTTGGGCTAGGTGTGGCCCTATTCTTACCCTCTGAGATTTCTCTTGGGATTGGGCAGCTGACTCGCACATGTTTATGTCAACCCTCCCTCGATCAACGCCTCTGACTGACACTCAATTCTTTTTTTGTTTTTTCATTCCCAGACACCTGTGCTCAGCTGTCAGACCGTTCAGAGTGTGACTCTGCTGCCATTTCTGCCGAGGAACAACAAGCTCTGTGACAAAGGCTCCCTGAAGCTGCCTGGAGGGACCCCAAATGTCGAGGCAAGTAGGTCCTTATTTATTTCAGGTTCAAAGGTTGGGCTTCATCACGAGAGAGACTAGCCAAGGGGAAAATTGTAACATCAGCCCTTTTCTCTTTGTGTATTTCTATGCACTGTGTATCCATCTGTCTCTCCAGTGGCTTTGCTTCATCTATTTATAGGGCTGCTAGGACATTAGCTCAATGTCCATGAAGAAATGTCATGTAAGACATAAGAGCTTCACAGCATTCATTTATAAATGTGAAGGTCAAGAAACGGCTTACATTTTTTCATAAAGTAAGGAAGTTGACCTTTTAGCTGTGTCATTTTGTGCAGCCAATGTGAAATGCTTGAGACTGTGGATATAACTTTTACAAAGTGAAGAATAGTGATAAGAACAGCTGTAACGACATTTTGACCCATTGAATCACACTGTTGTGGGATGGTAACAATGTACCAACAATCCATATATTGAAGTGGCAGCCAAGTTCAAACAAAAAGCTTTGTGTAATTAATATGTACATTTGTATATCTGCTGAATAATTAGAAAACAAATCACTTTTGAGCCGCCGTCATCTTCTGCCCTCTCGTTCCCTCAGGCGAGGGATGGAAGAAAGCTATGAGACATTTGAAGAGGAGTTAGGGCCATCAACAGCAGATCCTCCTCCACAGAAGCCTGTTCGACAGATCCGCAGACCAGGTGGCCACACACACGCACACGCACACACACACACACACACACACACACACACACACACACACACACACAGACACACACACACACACACACACACACACACACACACACACACACACACACACACACACACACACACACACACACACACACACACACACACACACACACACACACACACACCATATCTGTAATGCCTGCACATAAAAGCCTTCATCCATTGTGCATATATTGTTCGACTCTATAAATACTTGGAGCTAGGAGCAGAAGAACAGGGAGCCGCTGAAATATGACTCCTGGTCAGAGGCTACAGTGATAATGCAGCCATGCTAAATGGATGGTGGGTGTAATCAGATTCAATCTCTCCAAACACACACACAAAGGTCTCCTTGTGAGGAAGAGCTCTTAAATGTCTGAAAGGATGGGAGAATGTATTTTTATTTGGCAGCACTTTGGTCCAGACGGAAATAATTATTTAGTCTTTTGAGGTCCCCAGGGGAAGAATCCTAATGATTTTATGTAGGGCCAATTTAATTTGCCCCATACTTTAATTTTTCAATATGTAGGTTGATGATACAATATCTGCAAAACTTATAATTAAACCTTTAACCAAGACATTGGTCAAACAAAGTAAAACACTCTTTATAGTGACAATAATAATTTAGATTCCTATCAAATACATACTTAAAACTGCACTCCTTAAAAGTATTATATATGTCGATGAACCAATACATATGCATTCACATGGCATGTGAAATATCAGCATCAATAAATAAGTTATAACCATACAAATAAATACAAAAATGCCAAACAAAAGGCAAACACATTATCATTGTATACATACAGTGTCCCAAGTAACAGTAATCAGCAAACCTCAATGCAATCAAGACTGCATACTTTAAATTAACAATGTCCCTATAAATAGATAATACAAGTCCTAAGTGGTAATTACAGTCAAACATGCACATATTTAGCTGCTTAGGATCAGCCTAATACAACATAACATAACATAATTTTAATATAGTCATTGTAAGTGTTGGTAGGTTGGTGTAAGCATGAAGCTCAATGCACACCTCCCATCTCCTAGTTTTCTTAACCTGTCATGTCCGTCTGTAATAAAATATAACGTTGGCAGAGTAGAGTTGCATTTTATGTAAATAAGACATCAGTGAAATCAAACACGTCAGCCAAGCAGAATATATGTACATGCATCAAATTCATGTGAATGAATACAATCCAGCTTGAGTTAATGCTTGTTTATTGTTCAGGATTTATGATATCCCCCATCAGTAAATCTTCATCTGTCTGTTGTAGAAATGTACGCTCCGAGGAAAATCAGAGAGGTGAGATAGAAAACAACCAACATGGATCATTTTTCACTGTGTTCACATCCCTATACATATTTTCTTCTAAGCTATACATGTTGTTTTCTGACAGGAAATGGCTCCATTTCCACAACAACCAAGATCAGAACCCAAGATTTTACTGAGGGAACCCAGCGTCCCCAGAACAAGTGAGTAATTTCCATCTAACTCCTTAACCTCCATCAGATTTCAGTGTTTTCTTTGCTCGATTTCAATAACATCACCCAATCCTTTTCCTTCATTTCCTTCAGCATCTTTTCACAAACCCTTGTCCGTCCAAAACTTGACTCATATTGAAGCCCCCTGGGAGAATGTCACCCTCAACCGCTGTCTGTTTGTGGTCATTTCCATCCTGGTGCTCACCTCCGGCTTTCATAGGCTTCATGGCAAGTAAACTGGAAGTAGCACCACAGTTACAACATGACATGCTGGCTGTGACTGAGTGGTCTCTTTTGAAAAAACAGAAACTCTGCGTGGTAAGAGGACAGCAGAGGAGGAAGAGGAAGAAGTTGGTGTGATAGTGAGACGTTCAGGCTCATTACGACATAGAGGACAGCCACCCGAGGTAAAGACAGGATTCACCTATGTGACAAGTTTATCATCCAATCTCAAAATAAACAGCTGTCCCTATATTGTGTCAACCACTTGCGTTTCCATCCCCTCTAGCCCGAGACAACACTTTGGGAAGTCATGTTTTGGTGGCTGCCAGACCTAGATGATGAAGAGGATGAGGAGGAAGATGAAGACGATGATGGACTTGTCAAAAAAGGAAAGTCAAAGAAAGGAGCAGGTCTTAGAAACAAGCCACTGCCAGACAAAAAACTCATGAAGCCAAAAGAAGGGAAATTAAAGGACAGGAGAGCCAGGGTCGAAGAAATCAAAGACATGAAGACAATAGATAAAAAGGAGGAACCTGAAAAAACAGCAGATGAGGAAGAAAATGAGGAGGTAAAGCCTGAGAAGACTAAAAAGCTGCAGGAAAAGAAGAAAAAGACTCAATGAGATGAGTTCAATGTTTCTACTGTTCCAATTTCCTCTTTTAAATATGCTTCTATTTAGACTCAAAAGTATTGCTTCCAGATTAATGACTTCAATGTCAATATGGTAGATTTTGGCTGCTTTGATGGACAGATGTGATTTTGTGTAGTGACAGTTTTGTTTTATTCAAAAATTCAGACTGCTTTATTTAAACCTGTGACCATTTGGAGGCCTTTAGAGGCGAAAGATCTACATGTTTATTAGATTGCTTATCAATCGCACCAGCTCAGTTTACTGTCAATACAATTAAAATAAAAGTTGACCCACAAGGCTTGTTATTTCATCAAGAGCTGCTTCAAAAATATGTGTTCCCCGTAAAGTCAAGCTTCTTTCCTTATCAGCCTCTTCATGCCTTAATATTTCTGCACTGTTTCTATTTTCATGTGCTATAGTCAATTAACCTTAGTGTGTTTGTGTGTTAGCGTTATGTCTTTGTAAAACACAGATTCCAATGCAAATGTTTTTTCACCAAAGAATTTAATTACAAAAAACAGAATGTTAAAAGATGAACTATTCTCAATCATAGCTCCACGTCCAGAAAGTAAGCATTTATACAAAACAGTGGGGTCATACGGGCTGCCCTACACATTTACATAAATCAAACTAATGTATAAAAATCGACTAGATGTAGACTTTAAACGTCATTGAAAGCAATCACGATCTGCTGGTAGGGAATTAATTATTAGACATGAGGCTCTCAGGAGGAGGCGGCCTCATTGGCATGGGGGGCATGGGCATCTGATGGGGCATATGGGGGTTACCGGGGGCACCAGGTGGGAGAGGGGGCATCCCTCCTGGTGGGGGAGGGGGCATATTATCATTTGGCTGGCGATGTCCACTCATGAGAGGAGGAGGACGCTTCACACCAACAGGAGGTGGGGGTCCGCTGGACTGGGAAATAGCTTTCTCCATTTTGAAGTGGAACTGTAGGAAGAACTGGGAGGAAAAATAACACAGACAGGTTAAACACATATTTTCTCATTCCTGAAATAAAACATAGTGGTAATAAATGTTAAACAGCTTCTAAGTACCTGTTTAGTTTCTCTGTTCCAGTGGGTCCAGAAGCGGTTTTCTGCTTTATCAATTTCTCTACTCGGGACCTGAAAGAGCAAAGATGGTGATGTTATGTCTAAGAAAAAAAGACTACAGAGGAAAATTAAAGTACAGTTAAAACTCACCTTAAAGGCAATGGTCTCGTACGGTTCAGCAGCCAGAAGCAGATACTGCCAACGGCGATCAGGGGGCTCGATGCGCTGCTCGTAAGCAGACATAAAACGATGCCTGGGTCCAATTCCTTCAGCGATCTCTGGGTAGTCAATCTGATGAACAGAGGAGTAAAAAACAGGTAACTTACAGACTTGTTTTTGAAAGTAAATAATCAGCCAGTGGAACAAATGTGTTTGAACACAGGGCGATGGCTTAATTTGGTCAACAGGACCAAATTTGTCTGCTCGTCTGTTTTTAGGTTTGAACCAGACTGTACGATAAGAGGCCAAATACATCCACAATATCTGTCCTACTGTACCAGAGAGTTCTTTCAGATTAAGAAAATGTTCGTTTAAAAGAAGTACAGTATATAGCCAGCCTTGGGAGAGAGAATCAAAAACCTAGAAAATATCTATTTACGGCTATTTCATCAGAAGTAGGATGTAAGCCAATGCATTTCCTGTAACTTTCTTATAAGCCAACTTTTGTTTTTCCAGTCAAGTCATTTTGATGTGAGGCTGCAGCAGTAGGAAGTGTTTGGTTTGCATTAAGGACTTGATGCAGCAATGTTTCCAGGTAAGTAGCCACAGACTAGACTTGGTAAAAGAGGAAATAAATAAATATTGCAATATCAGTGCAATTCACCAATGTGTAACCGCATTAGGTGACAAATAATAACTTAATATTATTAACTCTTTTTTTAATTCCCTCCAAAAGACACTAACCTGGAAAAGTAGGGACTGCTGTCCGGTCTCCGAGTCCCTCTGTTTGGTTACTATAAAGAAAAGAAAGGCATTGATTGCATAATAAAATGCAATACATTTGCAGGTAAACCCTGGTCAGTACAAGACAAAATAATCACTGCACTGACTCGTAACAACTCGGCTCGCTTACCTTTGTATCCCGGTCGACCAATTTTGACAAACTTCTTGACCTCAACTTTCACTTTGGCTGGAGCTGGCTGGGCAGGAGCTTCTTTTGCCTCTTTGGCTGCTCTCCGCGCCCTGAAACAAAGACAAAATATAATTTTTTAACTGTAGAAAAATGATGTACTGAACCTCAGTGGGTTGTTGCGGTGAATTGTTGCGGTACAATTAATTGGTCACCAAAAACACTAAACAAATGGCGTGTTGCACTTACAAGTTGGTCTGATGTTTCTTTCCTTGTGTGTGAGCCAAGTAGCTGCCCTGTAAAGTAGAGAAGAGCGATTCGTCAAACAGGATACTCCGATAACAGGAAATGTATTATTAAGTTAGGATAACTTCTAGCACCATACAGGAAAGTATCATTGTCTGCCTCCTCACCTCATTGTTATGAAGAGTCAAGCAAAGTTTGCACTCGTATGACCCTAAATGATTTTTCATAAAGTAGGGGTCTTTATTGATGTCAATAGTCTCCAGGGCCAGCTGGCGTAACCGCTCTCGCCTGTCCCGGTTACTTTCAGAGGAGGAGGCCACCCCACCGCTCCCCGTCTTCCCTCCAGCTCGATGCTGGAAATCCATCTTTGCAAGGTGATGGGTTCAATCACTCAGAAACCCACAGGTGTTGCCCAGCTGACACTGGACAGGCACTCCTCCGAGAAGATGTTGCTGATTATCTGAAGAAAGATAAAGCAAACAATGTCAGAGAAAATGTAAATATAGAATAATGTTAACTGTTATTACCGTACCATGTGTTACTGGATTGTGGTGTAAAACAGTGCCATGTATGGAGTTATCAATACAAGACTACTGACTTGACTCTATTATATATACTGTATTAAGTGCATTGCTCTAGTCTAGATACTAGTTCAGGTCTCCTTTGCATGTACACGGCCTTTAGGAGTACTGCAGTAAGTCCCCCCTCAATTTCAAAAGGAATGTTCAAAACAAATACTTCCGGAACCAAGACTTTCTGGAACTAGTTTGGCACACATTTCATGTAGTTAAAAAACAATACAATGACTGGCTGCGCTACTTTATGCTAACTTCCCTTGTAAGTGATCGGTCTTACTAATGGGCAACAATACACTTATTTAGACAAATATTCGTTATCGACCAGATAATATACATAGCCGAAAAGAGGGGAATTGTTTGTATCAAGCTAGAAAACAAATGACAAAAACTACAAACTGTAGTTAGCTGCAGTTTGTTAGAATATGGTAGCGCTCGCACGACAATGCTAAGCTAACAGCTATTCATTGAGAGATTTCAACACATTTGAACATATGATCGAAGACCCCCCCGCCCCCTCCCCCTAAAAAGGAGCTATCTCTGTATATGTATTTATAGATTGATAAGTTACATGTAAAACTAAAGAATACACATGTAAAGGATAGTGTAAACAGTTTACTTTGTTCAAAACACTCACCGACAGCACAACGTAAGGATCATGCCCCTGTAGATCAGCAGTGCGCATGCTCAGGTGGTTTCCTCTTCACCGGTTGGAAAACAGCTTCAGGTGCATTACTGCCCCCTGCTGTTCTGGAGTATTCCTACATGTGGCACATTTCAGAATCATCTTTATATCTGCAAAGTAACTATAGCTGGCAAATAAAACGTGTTGAAGTAAAACTTAAATGTGCTTTCTCTCTGAAATGTATTGGATTAGCACACACTCAAATACAAGTACCTCAAACGTGTTATTGAGTACAGTACTGGTGTAAATGTACTGAAGAAATCTTTCACCAGAGAAAAGTACATCCCATACTACCATGTCACGTGGTGTAAAGTAACTAAGTACACTTAATTGAGTATTGTACTCAAGTACAATTTTTAGGGACTTCTATTTTGCTTGAGCAACTCAATTATGTGCTACTTTGTACTTCTACCCCACTTCAATTTAAAGGTAAAAAGTTTACTTTGACTATTCTTCATGTATACCTTTAGTTACTTTGCAGATTTAGATTAATGGTGTTAAATATACTCAACATTTAGAAAATACTTTAGTCACACCTGGAGTAAATCACAAGCTACCTTGCACTATAAGCTTCGATGAACACATTAATACATAAATAATTACAATCAAACTTAAAATGATTCTGTAAATTGTCCGATCTGCAAATGAGTAGGCCTTATTTTACTTTTGATACTTTAAGTATATTTTGATGCTTCTGTATTTTTACTTGAGTATTATTTTGAATGCAGGACTTTCACTTACTATACGCTTTAAAGTATTCCTACTATCCGGAAATTCTACTTTAAACGTTATGAGTACTTCTTACTTCTTCCACATCTGCATGTCACTACAAGTTGTAACTTACATGGCTTGTAAACGCACTGTTTACCTAGTTCGTTCCTCACCGACTTCCGTACTATTACCAGTGAGGCGTTTCTGGCTGCCACCGAGTGTCCGGTGTGAAACATGGAGGAGAAGTCCGACTCTTGACCACAGCAATGACAAAACACACACATTCACATTTCGAGGACAGAAGATTGGGAGGCAGCGACATTTAACGGACGCCTCAGACAACACTGCCTCGACTTATTTGGTATTTTATCTCGCTCCCTTGCTGGGCTGTCGGTGGGCATGGCTCGGTCGTAGCTAAAGTCTCCTCTTCTTTAACCGGTGTTTTACTGCGTCATTGGCCGTGATGCGTTTCAACGAGAAGGAGCTGGTGTCTCTGAGCCGACAGCCCTCAGAGATGGCAGCCGAGCTGGGGATGCGAGGACCCAAGAAAGGAGACGGTAACACGGTTTATTACACACCGATTCAGCTCCTTTCAAACCTACTTCCGTTGTATTGAATCTGCACAGCTGGCTGTTCATGTTAGCACAATGGACTGAACACATTAAGATCAGCAACCACCACAGATATGTTATGGTCGTGTCATTCATCAGCTGTCAATCCTTTTTTTGTAATACAGTTGTAAAGAAGAGGCTGGTGAAACTCGTCGTGAACTTCCTCTTCTACTTTCGGACTGATGAGGAAGAGGTCAGTAGCACACTGCATTCAACATGCATCACATGTCTTACCTGCTCTACCTAGTGACTAATGTGAAACCATTATTTGTTGTCAGCCAATTGGAGCTTTGCTGCTGGAGCAGTGTCGGGTGGAAAGGGAGGACAGCCAGAGCTTCTCTATTGGTGAGTTTCCCCTTCTACATTCACATGATTCGCCTTTCCTTTCACTTTCTCGCTTTGTTGACTTTCAAATCCAGGCCCGTCCACACAGCGGTGTGCGTTGAAGCTTACAATGCTTCTGCCCATTCACTTTGAATGGGGTGACGTCACTTTTACCTGAACTGCATTTTGGGACGCGAAGTGGAGCGTTGCTGGCGTTGCTCGCTTCAAAAGTTGAGCAATAGGCGTTCACACCGCAGTACTTTTCCCACTTTAGTTCCGATATAGTTCCGAAATGTTGCGTTCACACCAAAAAGAGCCGGAACTAAAATTAGTTCATGAGAACCTTTTCACCCCCTTTTCCGTCCCTGCTAGAGAGCAGGGACTTTCGTGGGAGAAAAAGGTTCCTATGTCTGATTGGCTGGGCGGATTGCAAACCACGCCCCGTAAAACTCCCAAAAAGTTTTGTGAAGCCGCCATTTTATTATCCTCGCATTAGCATTATTAGCATTAGCGTTAGCCCAGCGCAGAAATGCAGAGAGACTAACTTATGGCAACACAAAATAAAACATGGGAGCGGTGGAGATGAGGAGGTGTCGGCGTTCTGGCGATTTACTCGGAAGGCTTCAGTAGAAGCTGCTGGGAGTTCCAGCAGCTTCTACTGAAGCCAGTCCCCAACTCCGGGGTCTTCCTGCCGGGGACTTTGGGCGGCAGTATACGCCGTGAAGTGGTTTGCGGCCTGCCAGTAAACCCAAAGCAGAAGAAGAAGAAGTGACGTCAGCGGATTCATTTGCCTAACGGCCCGTCCACACACAGGCAAGAAAAAATCTTTCAAAGCTTCGCCCATTCACTTGAATGGGGTGACGTAGAAGATTTTGAATCTTCGCCGAACTGCATTGTGGGGAGCGGAGCATGGCTTTGCAAGCATCGTGAGCATCAAAAGTTGAGCAATGTTCAACTTTTGATGCTCCCGATGCTTTCGAAGCTGGCATTAGCCAATCAAATCCCGTTTATGCAAATCCCGCCAGTAGAAGCGCTACCCAATCAAACCGCGTGCAAGCTGGGAGAGCCAGACCGCAGTTCATTTCCTCATATTCCAAACGAGAAATTACGGTAGCAAATCACCCGGTTCTTTACGACCAGACTATTTACCGGGATACAAACCGGAGGAACCAGGCATGGAGGGAGGTGGCAGAGACAGTGGGTGAAACTGGTAGGTTTTCGCCTGTTTGGGGAGTTTATATCCAGTTTACTTCGTTTTAACATTGCTATTGCTTTGTATGTCGGGGGCGGGAGATTCATGTGATTGGTTGTTAGTCGTGTTGCTCGCAAAAAATCGCCAAGCTTCAGACACGCCCAGCATCAAGATTTTTCAAGATTTTTTTCATGCCTGTGTGTCGACGGGCCGTGACGGTACGTCCACACAGCAGCTTTAGACAAATCTTCCACCGCTTCCAACACTTCTCTGCCCATTGACTTTGAATGGGGATGACGTCACTTTGCCTCGCTTTTCGCCGAACTGCATTGTGGGGGAGCGAAGCGAAGATTTCCAGGATTTCCAGGATTCAAAAGTTGAGCAATGTTCAACTTTTGAAGCTGAGCTGGAAGCGTCAGCCAATCAAACACGTTTATGCAAATCTGACAGTATCAATCAAACTGCGTGTAAGCAGGGAGAACCAGACCGCAGTTCATTTCCTCATATTCCAAACGAGAAATTACGGTAGCAAATCACCCGGTTCTTTACGACCAGAACTATTAACGGGATACAAACCGGAGGAACCAGGCATGAAGGGAGGTGGCAGAGACAGTGGGTGAAACTGGTAGGTTTTCGCCTGTTTGGGGAGTTTATATATATATATATATATTGCTCGCATAAAATCCCCGGGGTTTTTTGCTTTGTATGTCGGGGGCGGGAGATTCATGTGATTGGTCGCGTTGCTCACAAAAAATCCCCAAGCTTTCAGACACGCCCAGCTCCAAGATTTTCAAGATTTTTGAAAAGCTGCTGTGTGGACGTACCGTAATCCTCCCCCAGGGACTTATTCCGGTGTGAACGCGATCTGTACTTAGTTCATGAGAACTAAAGAGTTCTCATGAACTAAGTTCTCATGAACCTTTGTGGGAAAAGTACTGCGGTGTGAATGCGCCTCATGTTCAACTTTTGGCGCCTCGGCAGAAGCTTCAGCCAATGAAATCCCGTTTATGCAAATCTGCCACTACAAGCGCTAGCCAATCAAACCGCGTGTATGCTGGGAGAGACCAGAGCCCTATCTCTAGGGCAGTGTTTCTCAAACTTTTTCATACCAAGGACCACTTAACCAATAAAAAAACACTCGCGGACCACCTAATATCAAAAACATAGTTTTTCTAGAACAGATTACACATCGCCTGAAAATGGTACAAGCAAGTGGCAACATGTGTGATGAAGGTGTTGCACTGGGCTATGCAATCGAAAGTGAAACTTAACCTTGCTCCATTGCGGAGATATTCCCGCGAGAGTGCGGAAAACTTAAATTGATTAATTAATTTCAAATGTGAAATGTTACCAATATACTCACAGACCACTAGGGGGCGCTCACGGACAACCAGTGGTCCGCGGACCACACTTTGAGAAGCACTGCTCTAGGGCTCTGGGAGAGACTACGCAGGTCATTTCCTCATATTCCAAAAAATTGAGGGAAAATTCATTATAGCGGTAGTGAATAGTAGTAGTAGTGAGGTGCTGTATGATCTCTGTTCATCTACCGGGATACAAACCGGAGGAGCTAGGCATGGAGGGAGGTGGCAGAGACAGTGGGTGAAACTGGTAGGTTTTCGCCTGTTTGGGGATTTTATATCCAGTTTACTTCGTTTTAACATTGCTATTCTTTGTATGTCGGGGGCGGGAGATTCATGTGATTGGTTGTTGGTCGCGTTGCTCGCAAAAATTCCCCAAGCTTCAGATACGCCAAGCGTCAACGCACGCTGCTGTGTGGACGCTAGATTTTAGAAATGGATAAACACTTTTCTTCAAAGCACATAAACATGTTGTTGCAAAAAATATTTTACTAAGATTTTACTTTAGAAATAAGTATTTTTTTCATTTTTTAGTGTTACTGAAATTAACGTTGTCTACCCTCTTAACCTGTCATTGATTATGGTCAGGTTTTGTACATTTGTGCCTAACGGTCCGTCTACACTACAGGCATCAAAAAAATCTTGAAGCTGGGCGTGTCTGAGGCTTGGCGATTTCTCGCGACCAACAACCAATCAGGAATCTCCCGCCCGCCCCCGGCATACAAAGCAATAGCAATGTTAAAACGAAGTAAACTGGATATAAAATCCCCAAACAGGCGAAAACCTACCAGTTTCATCCACTGTCTCTGCCACCTCCCTCCATGCCTGGCTCCTCCGGTTTGTATCCCGGTAGAGGAACAGAGACTGATCATACAGCACCGGGTGATTCACTACCGCTCCATTTGTTTGAATATGAGGAAATGACCTGCGTACTCTTTCCCAGCATACACGCGGTTTGATTGGCTAGCGCTTGTACTGTCAGATTTGCATACGCATGATTTGATTGGCTGATGCCAAGCATCGAGCCTCAAAAGTTGAACATTGCTCAACTTTTGATGCTCGCGATGCTTGCAAAGCCACGCTCCGCTCCCCACAATGCAGTTCGGCGAAGATTCAAAATCAACTACGTCACCCCATTCAAGTGAATGGGCGAAGCGTTGAAAGCATTTTTCGATGCCTGTAGTGTAGACGGGCCGTAACTGCTCATCGTCATAATTAATGTGTAAAATGCGGCTCTACATTTCATTACAAAATGTGGATCTCTTACTCGTTTTTATATTCAAAAGTGAATTGGCCTGATTCTTAATATATTAGTTTTTATGTAAAATGTCCAATCTTTCTTGCTGCAAAACATTTGGCCAGGTCTCTATTGTTTACATATTTTATCTCAGTCGCAAACCTGGTGTAATAAAGTCTAAATTAAAATTAAAAAGTCGGTGGAAATGAGCAGGCCGGCTTTTTATTCCGTATTAACACTGCTTTGTAGATGTCACTGATCAGGAATAAAGACATGTATCAACCATAGACTGTATCAACGTCCATTCCTTAAGACTTTTTTTTTTACCTTACTAGTGTTTTGTATTGTTTTTACGTCATATAGGAGAGTTTTTCAGTCGGTGGCTTCTGATCTGGTTTCATTGTCTCGTGTATTACATTTGTTTCATGTCCTGTCTGTTTTTATGTATTATGCTATGTTTTTATACAGTTGTTGATGTACAGCACTTTGTTCAACTCTGTTGTTTTTAAATGTGCTATATAAATAAAATGGATTGGATTGGATTAATACTTTGTTGCAGTTTGTGTATTTGTATTATCTATTTGTGACTCGTTTTATGTGTTTCTCTTTGAAGCATTTCTGGATGAAGCAGAGAGAAAATATCTTTTTGAGTGTGACTCAGAAGAGCAGTGTGGGGAGTGGGTCGACTCCATTGTGAAGGCCAGGTGGGTCTGACTCCTTCTCCTCTTATTACAGACGCAACAGACCACAACACCATGAAATACACATGTTGGTCGGCCTGCCAGCGACTGACAGAAAATGAATATATTACATTTTTGATTGAAGTAAAATATGAATATGTTTTTGGGGGGTTTAAGGCATCACCTTAGGCTCTGGTGACTTGTCAGTTGTCAGCGTTTTGAATTTAGATTTTTTTTTTTTAAAGACAATCATGTTTTAAGGAAAAAAATATGAAATCCAAATGATGATGATGATGATAACTACAACACTATGGTGACATGAATTAACATTGTAGCTACAGTTTTCTCTACATCTGAAAATGAAAAAATGTTCAGCTTGGCGGACCGCAATGTGCGGTGTGATGCTATTTGAACGCCTTTAGTCATACACACACACTTGGGTTAAATGTGTTTTACTAGGAATATGATCATGCTCCCTAACAGGGGAAGATTTTGCCTAATACATTTGTCATCTCATCTCTTACAGTTACGAGTTCATGAGGAAGAACCTGATATTCTATCGAACTGAAATCCACAGGCTAACTGGCAAGGTAAGAGCCGTCTCAGCAGCATCTTGAAGCGTTAAATGCCACACAGATGGCACTTATATCCAACAGTGTCGTAGTAGAAAGGATTTAAGTATGAAGTGTATTTGCGTTAAACAACAATAATTTAAATCCCGGCTGCATTTAAAATGTGTGTGTGAAAATATTTTACAAATGAGCTTTTGCTGATTTTTTTTTTTGTTATGATAAAATTAATTAAAATGTACATCTCTGTATTTATTGTTACATTTTGTCTGAAAAAGTTAGAAGAGCAATGTTAAAGCCTGATGATTCCTTACACCAAAAATAATAACCCCAGTCACCTTCAAACAGTGAGGCGTACTGTACATACAAAGTGTTTATTAACCATTAAGATATTTGTATTGTGACTGAAAGTCGTATCAGGGCATCGGAAAAATGTAATACTTTAGAAAAAAACAAAAAAGCAATATGATTTTTAGAAACAAGTTATGTGTCAATCAGGATGATCTGGAGACATTGAAAATAGTTTATAGCAAAGTTTGTCCTAAAAACGTGGTAGTTTTGCCTCGCAAATGTAGTTTGTTGGTGCTGTTAAGACTGAGCCACTAAATAAAGTCAACTGAACTACACTGTATTCTGTTGGAGGCTTACACTAACAATTACAAGAAATCTCTAAACTATTTTTTTTTACTGTCTTACTCTTAACCTTTATATATATACAGTCTATGGACTTAACTCGTATTCTCCTTTCTCACAGGATCCCTTGGAGCAGTACGGTATATCAGATGAAACTCGCTTCCAGGTCAACAATGGACTGCAACTCACGCCTAGAGATACCTGTTCCCTGTAAACCATCGACCTGTCCAGATGTACTTTATTTTAAATTTCAGTCTGCCCTTCCATTCCAACTTTTACTACTCACTAGCTTGAAGAACATGGTATTACCATAAGCTCAGATGCTTTTTAGATCTTCACTGCAATGAATGTTTTTAGTAGTGCCCCAGACTTACAGCAACGTCCTTATGTGCAGATGTTATAGCAGAATATCTGAGGCCATGTAAAGTAATGAAGTGATAATGCTGATTATTTCTTTTATATCAATAATTACAGGTAGCGGGGCTGCAGAGACTGTCTTATCTACGGTTTATGGGATTTGCATATTTTCTGTATCATTTTTAGGATTTTCCTTGGTTTATTTGTTAGCTATAAAAAATACATATTTTATACTGTGTTTTCTACTAGACATACTTTCAGATTGTGATTTTGAGTGTCTAATTTTACATGTGCTGTACATTTCTTTCAGGAGTGTTCCGATGAGCACCGCTGGGATTTAAAATAATTGAACCAGACTTTTTGAATAATGTTAATCAACCTAATATACGCTGTTTGAAGAACCTTATGATTATAAGATACAGTGCCCAATTGAGAAAACCTTCTGCAGTATTTCCTGAGTAATTTCAGCTGCAAGGGCCTTTGATCTGCTGAGTTGAGCCAACCATTTGACTATTTTTTTTGATCAGATAAATGTTTTAGCTATCCCTAATTGTATTTATCTTCTAGCCTTTTTAGACTACCAGTATTTAGTTTAAAAAACTATACTTTTGCACATATTACTTTACTGGGTGTTCAAAAAGTTACTTGAACCTACTGTACTTATTCTTTGGCACTTTGAATCAGATTCCTTTAGGTATGCTGTTGGGCCAGACTACAACTTTGTCATTGGAGCTACATCAAAGTTTCAGCTAATGATGAGGTGACGTTTGTCTCTCGTCCAAATGTAACTATCTTGCAAATTGTATAAAAAATGGTCAGGAGTCTACCCTTAAAGAGGATAATGTCATTGAATGTGTCTTTATTTTAAACCTTTGCACATTGTGTTAAGTCTATTTTTACTCCCTGTTCAATTATTTTTGTTTCACTTGCATCTCTCTTTTTTTTTTTTAAACTAATAAATCCATTTGAAATATACTATGAATCAATACAGTGTCGCTGTTAACTAGAAACAATTTGTCAACACCAAAATGTAATAAAAGTGTATTTAATCATGGCCAATCTAACAATAGTATTCAGCAGGTGTCCTTAAAGTGAAAATGACAAGTCTCCTTCAAGACACACATACAGTACCAACACTGTTTAAAATGTAATGAAAAGCACAGGCTTTATCATGAATGTATCACTGCTGGTTTGACAAGACGTGCATATTGTTAAATCAATAAATAGTTAACATGTAGGCCTATTGCTTGCACTTAAAAGGCAATGGATAAAAAGACAATGGACTATGCAAATATATGTTTAGAGCTATGAAGAAATGACTGATAAGGAGCTTTATTATAAATGTATCTTCTGTTTTTTATTGTTTCTCTTCTGCTGAAGATATGGGAGGTAGTGTGACACGTTTCCTTAGCAACGCAAATGTGTGATTCAAAAAATAGCTACGTCACATTTTTTCCCGTGATGCTTAGCGAGGCCAAATTGAACGCTCGGCAAAAGAAAACAATTGTATTTTGCAGGCTCTGTTTTAAAGAGTTAAACACATAAAAACAACACATTTCAACTGGATTTAACACCGCTAAGAAAAACAACTCAACGGCGGGTAACGGGAAGCGTTCATCGGGGCTCGGTAGGTTACAAAAGTGGACTGTGAACGAACAATGTTGCTAATACATTAGCCGGACAGCTAGCTTAGCGTTTTAACGTTACTTCAGCCAGCTGGGCTAGCATTAGCATAGGTCTGTATGTTTGATCGTTTCATTTACGTTGTTTAAATAATTTTAGGGTCATGATTACAGATCAGCGTTAACTGCCGTGATTGTGTTTTTTGCGAGTCGAAACCAGGAATCAAATACTTCAGTGTTGAAGGTTTTACAGCTAACTAATGTTATATGTTGCTAACGTTAGTGTTCACAAAGATAATGTAAGTGTTATGAGCAGAGGACTGAACCCACCTCCAGCTGTTCACATGCACTGTTACTATAATATGTCTTTAGCTAGTTTAAGAATATTCTAAATGAAGGCACTGGAGGTTAACAATAGATTTTATTAATCGTGTCGATGTATGTTCCATGCCATATCATTATCGCAAGGAATACTCACTCTAGGCTGTTACATGTGTTTTTACAGTATAATCAAGTTAAATGTAATGTCAACTGAATAATTGTTGTTGTTTTTACATATAACCCAATGTAATACTTGACAACAAAGCAGGGACTTCTTTGATTTGTGTGAAACATTTAGCCACATTATTGAAGGACATGGTTCCTCAGAAAAACCTTCCCTGGTCGATTAGTAAATGTATATGAAACTATCATTGTGTCATGTCAAAACATATAAAGTTACACTACAGATTTGCAATGTATCTACTTATCAATTATTCGATCTACAGTTAATCTTTTTCGATTTTGATAATCAATTAAAATTAGATTTTATTGTCAAGGATTTCACCATGAACTGTTTGTTCTGAATTAACTTAACAAGCAAAATGCCAAACATTAGCTGGTTCCATCGTCCAATATAATTAACCTTTGCTGCTTTTCTGTTTTAAAAATGTAACATCTTGTACTATTGGTGGGCAAGTCATCACCATGTTCAATTGAAAATTGCAATAAGAGTGTTTCACGATTTTCTAAAACGAGTCAAAAACGAAATATCTAACATTGCTCAACAGTCATTTGTGAGTTAAAGACACGTATCTGTCAGTGCCAGAAGAACTGAGAAGTAGTAAGGAAGTTACGAGCGACAGTAACTGACCTGTCATCTGACATGTGCATTCAGGAAACTGTTGTATGAATGTATTGCTGATCAGTCTTATCCTCTTCTCAGGCATCATGGACCAGGACTATGAGTGCAGGCTGCTCAGGCAGATCAACATTCAGAATGAGAACGCAAGCCCCATAGTAAGTTAACGATACACACTTGTACATAAGGAGCTGTGTTTCCTCTTGAAAAATGTTTTACTAAAAAACAAACACAAAGCATCTAATTTAGCCAAGGCTTAGAGTCTTGACTAGTATCACTAGCAGTGTTTCAAGTGACAGTGGATATAGATTAGTTGCAATTTGGTGATATACAGTGGGGCAAAAAAGTATTTAGTCAGCCACCAATTGTGCAAGTTCTCCCACTTAAAAAGATGAGAGGCCTGTAATTTTCATCCTAGGTACACTTCAACTATGAGAGACAGAATGGGGGGAAATAATCCAGGAAATCAAGGACTCAAATCCTGCAGGCCCGTCTGAAGTTTGCTAGAGAGCATTTAGATGATCCAGAAGAGGATTGGGAGAATGTCATATGGTCAGATGAAACCAAAATAGAACTTTTTGGTAAAAACTCAACTAGACGTGTTTGGAGGAGAAAGAATGCTGAGTTGCATCCAAAGAACACCATACCTACTGTGAAACATGGGGGTGGAAACATCATGCTTTGGGGCTGTTTTTCTGCAAAGGGACCAGGACGACTGATCCGTGTAAAGGAAAGAATGAATGGGGCCATGTATCGTGAGATTTTGAGTGACAACCTCCTTCCATCAGCAAGGGCATTGAAGATGAAACATGGCTGGGTCTTTCAGCATGACAATGATCCCAAACACACCGCCCGGGCAACGAAGGAGTGGCTTCGTAAGAAGCATTTCAAGGTCCTGGAGTGGCCTAGCCAGTCTCCAGATCTCAACCCCATAGAACCTCTTTGGAGGGAGTTGAAAGTCCGTGTTGCCCAGCGACAGCCCCAAAACATCACTGCTCTAGAGTAGATCTGCATGGAGGAATGGGCCAAAATACCAGCAACAGTGTGTGAAAACCTTGTGAAGACTTACAGAAAACGTTTGACCTCTGTCATTGCCAACAAAGGGTATATAACAAAGTATTGAGATTAACTTTTGTTATTGACCAAATACTTATTTTCCACCATAATTTGCAAATAAATTCTTTAAAAATCAGACAATGTGATTTTCTGGATGATTTTTTTTTCTCATTTTGTCTCTCATAGTTGAGGTATACCTAGGATGAAAATTACAGGCCTCTCATCTTTTTAAGTGGGAGAACTTGCACAATTGGTGGCTGACTAAATACTTTTTTGCCCCACTGTGTGTATATATATATATACACCTTGAGTTTCAGGAGGGGCGCGGGGCTCCGTTGGCGGGGCTCCGTTGGCGGGGCGCAGCGCCCCTCCAAGTAAATGGTAGGGGAAACACTGACTAGTGTGATTAGATCAGTATCTTTACTATAGGTAGTCCCGCCCAGAGTGGGTTATTAACCAGCAAAAGACTTAAGATGGGGGCGGAGAGGTTGTTACCCTCCATGTGTCGGAAGAATAAACTGTTTAACAGGCCAGTCTCTTTCTTTTGACGATGTCACGAGTGTTGAGTGAAAACAAGACCTCCCCGGCCAAATGACTGGGTTTTGTGAATGATGCCTGTTGTTAACACCTCAGACAAATGCCCTATCTGCCACCTCAATGATCCTGTGTTGTTTGGCCTCCAGTCAGAAAATGATTTCTCCTCTCCCATCTTGTGTAGAAAGCAGTAGGAGCAGTGCGAGCTCTGACACCCACCAGCTCCCCCCTGTCCTCCCCCAGCAAGCATGGCGATCGCTTCATTCCCTCCCGGGCTGGAGCCAACTGGAGTGTCAACTTCCACCGCATCAATGTGAGTCTGCTGACATACCACCAGGACTCACTGTCTTTTCTACCAAAAGAACAGTGGCTCTTAACAGAACACACAACGAAGAACAAGTGTTGATTGTAGCTTTTAAGAAAACACATTTTCTG
Organism: Pseudochaenichthys georgianus; assembly: GCF_902827115.2. Classification (NCBI taxonomy): domain Eukaryota; kingdom Metazoa; phylum Chordata; class Actinopteri; order Perciformes; family Channichthyidae; genus Pseudochaenichthys; species Pseudochaenichthys georgianus. The sequence goes on from NC_047519.1 coordinate 21,260,377, forward strand.
TAACGTTTTACTATTGATTATCTTGGCTTTGAGTGATTGTTTATCTATTCCAATTTCTGATGTAGGAAATTGAAAAGTCGCACAATCAAAACAGAAAAACCAAAGACGGCACAACAGACAGCAACAAAGGTAATCACTCCACCTTTATATCCAGAAACAAGTCATGGGACATATTTATATAATAACAGATTATGTTACACTTGCAGTATTTTATTTGTAATTATTTACTACTTTTGATAATAGCTCCTCATCATGAAATATTCTGCTTTTCTTTGTTCACAGTTTACATAGACTTAACAACGGACCCAAACTAGTAGTAGTAGTACATTTTTTTAAATGAGTAGATGCTGCTGAGACAGGTCTTACCTTGCCAGTTAGCCTGTGGATTTCAGTTCGATAGAATATCAGGTTCTTCCTCATGAACTCGTAACTGCAAGAGATGAGACAATTATTACGCAAAATCCTCCCCTGTTAGGAAGCATTATCATTTTCCTAGTAAAAAACATGTATAAAGTTTTAGATTTTATGTATGCACCACGACATCAAGTCAAATTCCTCGTACGTACGTGTGAACCTACCTGGCAATAAACCCGTTTCTGTATAATAATAATAATAATAATAATGCAATATATTTAAAGTACAATATAATGTTTGTTGACTGTTTTACAAAACAAGTTTGACCCTTTTATAGTGTATTTTTGTGTGCCTTAAACTAACATTCATTGTTTTGTACAACATCCCAAAACCCAAGTATATTCAATTTACTATAATAGTATAAGAAGAATTAGAAATCCTATAAAAACATTGATTTTGTTTTTGCCATTGTTACTCTACAAACATTACTCTAACTACTACTTGATCATCAAAATTGCTGCAGATTAATTATCAGTCAATTGTTATGTGCTCTGAAAAAAACTGCATTTCAGTATAGTTCGTTCTACAAAGAAAATATTTGATACCGCTTTTCACAAACGGTGTACATCTGGTGTGAGTCCAACCCTTTTTCAGCCTATTCCTTGAGGTATCTCTGTCTGCTCCAGTCAAATGATGATTTGACCTTCTCTTGTTTTCTAAGCCTCGACGGGCTCATGGAAACTGGAGATAAGGGGGAAACAAAGCTTTGTGAAGAATTCTCCCTGATCTATAGAGATGTTGCAGAGGGAGCACAGTGTTTGAACTTAATCATTCCAACAGCCAGGTTTGATTTCCCCTCTGTCTCCTCCTCTGCCTTCAGCGGACGGTCTGGCTTACTCGGCTCTGCTGAAGAACGAGCTGCTCGGAGCGGGCATCGAGAAAGTCCAGGACCCCCAGTCAGAAGACCGCCGTCTGCAGCCATCTACACCTGCCAAGAGAAGCCTTTTTAGTGTAAACATAGTTATTATCGCTCTAACCTATAATTCTGTTAAAGTTTTTCCTGCATCAGTAATCATCCGTCTGTTTTTTTTAGTATTCTGTAAGTGCTAAGAGGGCTCTGCCAGAAGAGGATGGAAACACAGTCTCTCCATATTCTCTATCACCTGTCAGTAGCAACAGGTAACGTAACTTTTCCATCTCCTTCCACAAATGTAATTTTCAAAAATCTTCGAATGTAGACTCATATAACTTACGTGATTGTGTTTGCAGCCAGAAACTGCTGCGTTCGCCAAGGAAGCCTACGCGAAAAATATCCAAAATTCCTTTCAAAGTCCTGGATGCTCCAGAGCTTCAGGACGACTTCTACCTCAACCTAGTGGACTGGTCCTCTCTGAATGTGCTCAGTGTTGGGCTGGGAACCTGTGTGTACCTGTGGAGTGCCTGCACCAGCCAGGTGTGTGTGTGTGTGATCTGATTACTCAAGCTTTGAGCAAAGCAATGGCGATTATCATGGAAATGTCTTTACTCTTTTTCTGTGTAGCTACTGGTTTCCTGGTCCGGGAGTTTATCCTCCAGGGTTTTGCTTTTTGACTCTAGCGTGTGTACCTTAGCTTGAAATCTTGCTACGTCGTCCTCTGCGTTTGCTATCCGTAACTCTGCCTGCGAGACTCACTCAGCACAGCCACTTATCTCCTTCCTCATAGCCGCCATAATTGCATCAAATCTTGAAAAAAACTGTTTTCATGGAGCTCAAAGCAGACAGTATTGCCCCGCTCATACACACTAGCTATCTGTATTCCACCTTGCATGCAGTAGTCTGTCAGTCTCGGTTGCTTAGACACTTTGCTCTTCTCTTTGCTCAATTGACCGGTTTTCGTCATCCCAACATCCACATACGCTACCGTTTTATGTTGCACATTATTTGTAACTTGTTGTTTACAGGGTTCGTACAGGTGCTGGAAATCCTTGAAAATGCTTGAAATTGTACGAGGTGTTTTCAAGGTTTGAAAAGTGCTTGAATTTTGGGAATGGTGCTTCAATTTGGGATAAAGTGCTTGAAATTGTAAATGCTTTACTTCGCTTTTTAGATTAAAAGAAAATAAAAAAGTCGGAGCGCGCTTAATTGCTTCGCTTTTACATAAAACAGCTCCGCTCCGGCCTTCCCGCGCTATGCGCGCGACCTGCAAGTGTTTTTGTTACGTGTGACCTGGGCATTCTGATGAGTGATAGATGACTGTGTGCCAGGAGGTTGCCGTTTCAACGAGCGTTGGCTAGCAGAAGACAAATACAAGCCATGGCTAAGACGAGGGTCAAGCCCACGTAGCCTCCTGCAAAGTTTGCAACAAATAACGATGGGAGAGTCTGCGCTGACGAGCCACATGAAAGGTACGCTGTAGTAGAGCATTTTAGATTAGGCTAACGTTGCATGTTACGTTTGTTTAAGCTAACGTTAGCGAGCTGAATAGCGAACTCGATTGAGGGATAATAATAATTACAGGGGACAATCATTTCAGAGGAGCGTACCTATGTTATGTGAGTCGCCATCCTGTGGTGTTCAGAGGATGAAGCACTCACGGCATTTTGTGTTATAGTCACTGTAAGGGAAACTTCTGCAGCAATGGAGAGTCATGACTCAGGGAGACACGAGGAGAGTTGGAGCTTTGATGTCAAACACTGGTGTTTATTACAAGTATCGGCCGGAGAAATTCTCATCACAAATCACACAGCCAGAGATTCTGACTGCACGGGTGGATTGCCATGTCAAATCTGACCAGCCTCTCTCTCTCCAATAGCCCTTTTAACTAGTTTACAGAGAGTTAATCCACATATTGGGGGATGGTGCGTAAACACCTGGGAACACTGCAGATATCACCAACATCTGTAAATACTGAATCACTTGTCTGTGGTGCTTAGAAGCCAGCGTTCTCACAGTCCTAAAACCCTCTGTGACCGATAGGTCAGGCCATAAAACTGGTAATGTCAACAATAGCTGAGACTTCCCATTCCTTAAGACAGATAACAGACTCAGGGTTGGTCGTAAACGTCAACACACAGAAAAGGTTAGACTCCTAGGAGTAAGACAAAATGAATCCCTAACAGTCACGAAATATAATCTATTGATTCGACACAGAGCGATTTTTACAAGCAATGTATTTCTACTGGTAGTATGTTTCGTGCCTAAACCAAATGTGACTTGCTCTATCGAAATCAGTCACATTGACCCGAAGACACATTTTCGTTTGTATTACTGGTCTGGGGGAAGCTCGCGAGTGTGTTTGTGTATTTTTGCGTTTGTGTACCGGGGAAACAAGTAAAAGTAGAAAAGTGTTATCAAAATATAGTTGAATAAAAGTAGTCATTGTGCAGATTGGTCCATCTCAGAATAATATATATGATATGTTTTATAATGATTGATCATGAAAGTGTTCTCAAAGCTGGTGAAGGTGCAGCTAGTTTGAATTACTTTGTAGACTGCAGGGTAGCTTGTGAATTTACTCCAGGTGGAACTACAGTCTGATTTAACACTTGATTATATTTCACATCATTCATCCACATCTGTAAAGTAACTGAAGGTATTAATAAATACATGTAGTGGAGTAAAAGTACACCATGTACCTCAGACTTATGTTTACGGCCAACCTAAAAGTACCTCAAAATAGTAATCAATAATGTATTGAAAAGTTATTTGGCTGATTGTTTTATATTGGCTCAGCCAGGTTATATGGGAGGCCCAGTCTACGTACAGATCACTAATTTTGAAATATTAAACTTAGTTTTATTTTCTTTAATTTTTCATCCTCGTGTAGAATGCTATCATGAAACACACATTTGGTTGTTTATAGCATAAAGAACATCTGATTTAATGTGAGGTAGGGAAATAATCATTTGAGTATAAGTATGTGTATATTATAAATATGTAATTTACAACAGCTGTAAGATGCTTGAAAAAGCACCTTGAAAAGTGCATGAATTTGACTTTGGAAAAGGTGTAAGAACCCAGTGTTTATCACAGGTTTACTTATAATGCGGCTTTCACACCAGCGCTTTTCAGTTTCTAGCTCCGAGCGGGAGCTTTTCTGGTTCAGCTCCGGTTTCCCTTTTCAGCTCCTGCTCTGTGCACACCGCCCACTGGCGCCCCAGAGCTGCCCTTGCTGCGTCATGACGTCACCGTTTACATCGCTGATTTGCCCCCCAATGGCAGCTCACAACAACAACTGCGTCGGGTCGATGATCGTGTTGCTTTTAATCACACGAAGCCAGAATAAATTGAATAACGACTTCTCCAACCTTATACTTTTCTCCAGAGTGCCGTGGTTCATTGTTTATTAATGTGTTTCTGCAGCATTTACCGACCACTGCAGTATTGGCTGCTCTTCCACGGGAGTTTATTCTCCCGTTAGCTCCCGGTTAGCTCACACTGCAGCGGCCGCTCTAAAGTATTCACTGTCCGACTCACACAAGCAGCTGATGCATATCCCCAGTTCCCCTTAGCCTAAGTGAATGTGTGTCAGTCTGAATTGACACTGTTTGGTATCACAACGCTGTTATGAAAGTTTCTCTGGTATAAAACGGGTGATATTGGCATAGCAACCGAAGCTAAACTGACTACTTGCATCCGATAGCTGCAATAATACAAAACAACACGTCTGCCTCTCTCCACAATGATCGATAACAGTGAACGGATGGTCAAAGTAAGGCACAAATAAACAGAATCACACGAAGCCTGGTTAGTGTTGCCTGACTTTATAAAGTGTGCTTATAGGCACTACTGCTTGTAGGCAGGCATAACAGTCGACCCATGTTCAGGGGAGGTGGGTTTAGTTTCCTGCACGCCTCGACGTAAGAGAGACGTAAGCGACGTCGCCTCTTAGCTCCAAAGCTCTTGCCTCTGGACCGACAATTTTTTGGAGCTGGAAATGAAGCGGATTCCGGAGCTAAGAGCCGGCGCCGCTGCGGTGTGAACAGGAAAACCCGGCGCTTTTCAGGCTCTTGCTCCGAGCCGGAGCTGAAAAGGCGCTGGTGTGAAAGGGGCACTAGTCTTATGATGTACCCAAACTGCCGCTTGGCATAATGTTAATCTATATTTCTTTCCTCCCTGTCTTTTTAGGTGACACGTCTATGTGACCTTTCTGTGGAAGGAGATTCTGTAACATCAGTGGGCTGGTCGGAAAGGGTGAGTTTCTCCAACATCAATATAAACAAAACCTACATCTGTACTAATAGTAGAAACTGCTCACCAAAACTCAATTTGAATGTTCACTGGTCAATCACAGAGTTACTCAGGTTAGGGTTTTTAGACCTGCACTTTGTTTGCTTTGTTCCCATTGAGTAATTTTATAACTTTTGTATATTTTGCCCATCAGTTATTTTATGTTGACACAGCAAAATTCAAGGGCAGTGCAAAAGGTGTACACAAATGCCATCCTAGCTGTTCTCTCCTTGGTCTGAAATGTTACTGGGAAGATTTGACTCCAACTTTCTCCTCTCTTTTATTATTTCCACTTTTATCATGGAGCACAGGCAGCATGTAACGCTAGTTATTTTCATTCCAGCGAACAACATATCCAGTTTCAGTGAGCATTTGTACTGTGACTGCTGAACAATGTCCTAAAGCATCTTATTAGTAGACGTGATGCCTCAGAGATTAGCTCTGACACCACAAAACACTTGCTCTTCTGATAGAAAGGGCATCGGTTAACCTCAATTAGATCATCTTTGCTGGTCAAGTTGTTTAGAATGGAAGGGTCGATTGGGTTTTGACTGCTAACAAACCACTCCACAGTTTAGGTGGAAGCAAGCCGAGACTGCCGTCCCACTTGAGTGCAATGGCTATGTTCACACATGTCCAGACAAATTGAATTAGAGGGTACAACGCTTTCTTATACCCTCAGATCGAGCTGACAGAGTTCCATCATGAAAAAGGGATGTTATTAGACAGTTCAGTGAAGATGCAAATTGTCTTTTGGTGTGCCTGTTTTTTGTAAGTGCGTCTCACTCCTTTGATATGTGTGTGTGTGATATTCAAAGTGTGCTCTCTATTTTTAGGGCAACCTGGTGGCGGTGGGGACTCATAAAGGCTATGTACAGATCTGGGATGCGGCAGCAGGGAAGAAGCTCTCCGTACTAGAAGGACACACAGCCAGAGTGGGTGAGTTGACTAGCTGGAGTGATGTAGGAGGAAAGTGCTGTAAAATATAACAACCTTCGTACTTTTCACACATTTTTTTAAATCCTCTTACATTCGGTGAATCATCTTCCCTTCAATTCATTCTTTGTTTGTCAGGTGCGTTGGCATGGAATGCAGATCAGCTGTCGTCAGGGAGCCGAGACCGGGTAATCCTGCAGCGGGACATCAGAGCCCCCCCTCTCCAGTCAGAGCGCCGTCTCCAAGGACACAGACAGGAAGTGTGCGGGCTCAAGTGGAGCACAGACCACCAGCTGCTAGCCTCGGGGGGAAATGACAACAAGGTATGTAGACGGAGAATCTAACCTGTTTGTGATCCACACATCAGTATCAGGTGACTCTTTTTCATCAAACATCTAATCTCCCCTCTTCATTTCGTCCGGCTCGCTGTAGTTACTGGTGTGGAACCACTCCAGTGTCCTCCCGGTGCAGCAGTACACGGAGCACTTGGCTGCAGTGAAGGCCATCGCCTGGTCCCCCCACCAGCACGGCCTGCTGGCCTCCGGGGGGGGCACCGCCGACCGATGCATCCGCTTCTGGAACACTCTGACCGGCCAGCCCTTACAGTGCACCGACACCGGCTCGCAGGTCTGCAACCTGGCCTGGTCCAAGCACACCAACGAGCTGGTGAGTCACCTGGAGCTGTGTTAGACAGGCAGGCAGATAGATACTGTAGCGCTGTACCAAATGTTATTTATTAGAATTGTATGTCTCTTGTCGAATTATCATAATGCCATGACCCCTAAAAAATATGTCATGATGCATACATGTAATTATGATGTTGTTGGATTACAAATTCTAACCTAATCTTTGGCTGAACTTGTGCACAAATTTGACGTATAAACATAATAAAGAAAAAATGAAGATATATTATAGATGAAGCTTTGAAGATTTGGTTTAGCTAGGGTTGCATATCGTTGACTTTTTTACGATACCGATACCACTGAACAATACCGATACTCAACGGATACATATCGTGATACTTTTAATGTTGCATAAGGGAAAATGTTATCATCCCGCAATTAATCCCATGAAGCGCTTTATGATATAGTTAACATGTCAAATGAATATTAAATTCAATTGTGGGACTTGGACCTTTTAGCACTGAACAAACAATGAAAAACACGTTATCTATGAAGAAAAATATTCTGCAATATCATTTATAACAACCATCAGGCGTGAATAGTACATCTTGTCAATGGAAAAAGAAAATAGCACCAGTATAACCAATATTCAACCTGAGATTCGACTGACCAGAGAACACATAAAGGATCATGAGATCTCGGCATTGCACATAAAACAAATAGCATCATTAAAATCAACATTTGCCTGATGAAAGAAAACAAATCCCATCACAGTTCAGTTTTGTGCATTCATCTTCAAGAAGATGAGGATATCTGCTCTCTGGATCCAAACGGGCCCTTTCACAGCATAGGATATCACCTACCTAACTGAACACTCTCTCGCTTGGCACGCTGCTTCCCTGAACACAAAGGTACTTACTTGGTTGCCAATACGAGATAGCATTGGTTGGAGATTGGATGTGTTGCCACCTTTCCCAGAAATAAACTTCTTGCAGTGGTTACAGACCCCACCATTCAGACTGGCAGTGGTTACAGACCCCACCATTCAGACTGGCAGTTGTTACAGACCCCACCATTCAGACTGGCAGTGGTTACAGACCCCACCATTCAGACTGGCAGTGGTTACAGACCCCACCATTCAGACTGGCAGTGGTTACAGACCCCACCATTCAGACTGGCAGTGGTTACAGACCCCACCATTCAGACTGGCAGTGTTTACAGACCCCACCATTCAGACTGGCAGTGGTTACAGACCCCACCATTCAGACTGGCAGTGTTTACAGACCCCACCATTCAGACTGGCAGTCATATGCAGCCACACTTTAGATTTTCTAAAGTGACTCGTTTGCGGAGTTTCACGGCGAAATTGACATCGTAATTCCGACGGTTTGGGCGCGAGTTTAAGGATATTACGCCTCACTTTTATATACTTTTTTTTTTTTTTTTTTTAAAGTATCGAAAACCGGATCTGATTTCGCTACGGTATACCGTAGCCGCCAGAAACCGGTATTTCGGTAATACCTGGAACCGGTATGCACCCTTAGGTTTAGCCCTACACTCCTGTAACTCTGAACCAAACCAAGGTTTCTCTTGGTAGGTATTGTATTTGTGAATCTCCTTCCGAAAGGATCTGAGATGAATATGTATTAAAGCACGTTTCTTCCCTGCAGGTCAGCACACATGGTTATTCCCAGAACCAGATCCTGGTGTGGAAGTATCCCTCTCTAACTCAAGTGGCCAAACTAACTGGACATTCCTACAGAGTACTCTACCTGGTTAGTATATTTACTGTGTGCATTTATAATGTCTTTTTTGAGAACATTATCCTATGTTCTGTCCAACTGAAGCCAAAAACAAGGGTACATTTAAATAATAAATAAATAAAAGATAGACAGGAGGGGACCGAAATATGTGTACTACCTAAAACTATTAATACAAAGAGACATTTTCTAATGAAGTATTGTGATTCCCCTTTGTTTACAAGTGCAAATCTCGGAGAAGAATGAACAATGACCATAACATGCCTGGATGTTTTTGCTAATGTGAAAGGATTCCCACAAGAATGGAGCTAAACACAAAACAAATACCACTGATTACCATGACTTCTTATTGTTTTATGATGCTGTCTCTTCAGTGTGTAATAATGAGTTTATGTGCAGGCCATGTCTCCTGACGGGGAGGCCATAGTGACAGGAGCTGGAGATGAAACACTTCGCTTCTGGAACGTCTTTAGCAAGATGAGATCCACTAAGGTATTTATTTTCTCACTTTACGTTGAGGTAACATCCTCCCATCTTTATTTGAGTCTTTTCCCATTGCTCTTTGTCTCACCTCCTTCCTCTATCTCCTCCCTCTTTTAGGAATCTGTGTCGGTGCTGAACCTCTTCACCAGGATCCGGTAGTAAGCAAAAGCGGAGAAGGGATTTTATGTTTGCATGTACGGAGCTGTAAACGGGCCCCTTCTTTGAGCATTCTCCTCGGTGGTCTACAGATGGCCCCCCCTCGACTGCCCTTTGTTAATTAGCCAGGTTGTAGCTGGGAGAAGAAGATGGAGAGATGCACAGCGTGAGTGTGGAGGGCAGAGGAGACGCGTTCGTACAGTGTTCCACTTCCTCCTGAATGATAAAGCCACTTCCTCCTCCATCAGACCAGTGATCCCTGATGACGAGGGGGACTTCGGGGGGGGGGTTTCTCTCCCCATGTAATTATGTTTGTTTACAGACTGACGTTGTGCTTACCTGCCAAATATTGAGTTTGTCCTTTTTAATTTGAGTTTGTCCTTTTGACTGTCTTATTTATTTTATTCTCTGTTTTTATTTTAAAGTTTTAAATATTACCCTGCTAGTTTGTTTGTAACTAGGCTGGCAGATTTGTTCTGATCTTTGCTGTGTGTTTGGCTTTCTTCATGTTTGCAGAAAAATCCAAGCTTGTCTTTTTTTTATTTTACTGCGGCAATAATGTTTAATGTAGACGGTAACCGATTACAAATTCCTGTCTGGAAAACTTAATGGTCAACAAGGATTGAACAACTGGGTCTGATCTTCTTTTTTAAAATCTTACACCAAGTTAATTTAGTCTAATTATACTTAGCAGTATTGGCTCATTATTTCTCTCGTGAGAAATCTCAAAGTGGTCTAAGGTGCATCTTAGAAAAAATTACTATTTGGTAACACTGTAAATAAGAACAGTTGCCTATACAACTAATTCACATGACAATTTGAGGATTTTAATTTGACTTGTGCGGAAGTGTTTTACCCATCTTGTTTTTTAGGGTCTTAAATGGAAAATCAGGCAAGGGAAGTTCAAATGAAAACACATCGGCTCATCAGTGTAGTTTATTAAAAAAAAAAGCACACAGCTTAACATTTGGGACTGCTGCTACTTTGCACGGTGTCTAAAATATTCAAGCTTGGGGCAATTCTCTTTTGCTACTTGAGACCATTTCTGTGTCGAGCAATTCAACGGGTTTTTGTTTTTTTATCTGAAAAAAATAGATTTCATATCATTGCAACATTTTCTCCCAATTTTAAATCGTATTTTTTTTTTTTCTCCGTTTGAATGTTTGAGTCAACAAGTGCGCCACATTTAAACAAATGCTATTTATTTGTGTTGTGAAAAGGTTATTGTACAGAAATGGCATGTTTGTTTACTAATGTCACCCGGGGGAAGTTGAAATTTGTTTTTATGCCACTTCAAAATCAAGACAATGCTGCCAACTTGAATTACAGAAAGAATGTTAAAAAATAAATATTTCTGTACTGAGAGATAATCAACAATTAAAAGATCATATCTTATATCTTAATTGCTGTTGTTGTTGTTTTCTCCAATACCATGAGGGCAGACTATTAAGTCTTCTGAAGTTAAAGAAGCGGTTCCATTGTTATCAGGCTTTCTAGCCCAGGCGTGTTCCAGATCAATGAATTGATTCTACCAACAAGTGTTAGGTGTGCAGCACGGGCCTGATAACGCGTTCTCCGAAACACATGAATGAGCTAAACATGGGTGACTTCATTACCATGCATGCAAGTTATTTGAATTATTTTCTGTTAATTACAACAACTCAATTAAACTCACTAGAACTGATGGTCTTTATGCAGCTAAATATAGTCTTTAACATATTCATTGTTTATTACTAGTAACATATTTAACAATAACTTCAGTGCCTAGCCTTTTCATAAAGAAAAATAAATACATTTGTGACATGTTTTTTAATCTTTATTAGAACAAATGGACTCTGGGCTAAATGCCACACAGAGAAATCACAGGCAGTACTCGCAGACTAAAGTCAATTAAAATGGTGTTGGCATTTTTTGGCATTGTTGACAAACAGAAAAAGGATTATTTGAATTATGCCATATTTCCTCTGTATTTCAAGAGCGTTAAAAAAAGCATTCTTCTGTGAGGCGATGAGATCTGGAGATTTCAAAAGCCATACCGCATAGTTCACCATTACCAGATTGCGCAGATGAATCTGTCTTCAATTACTGCGGTTTTCCTTCATTGTGTCTCCTTTCAGATTGCTTCTCAGGTATCTACATTGTCCAAGTGAACACCAGAGGGAGCCATCCTTGGAGCAGACGCTGCTCTGCTGCTACCACACCCAAACAACCAACCTCAACCACCTTGAGGGTGAGGATCAGGATCAGGTCTAAAATCCTGACAGTAATGTTGACTCTTTTTAACAAGCTATGAGGAATGTATCCGGTTTAATTTTAGACTAAATTATACACACAGATGTAACAACAAGTTTTTAGAACGAGAGCTTTCAAATTAAAAAAACACCCTGTGGCCTTACCTAGTTCCCTAAAAGTCTGCATTTTGTTTTGTCATATCCAGCCCACACAAACATGTTTTTCACCCAGAGCATAACAACTAATGAATGTTCACTGCCTCCCAAAGCTCCTACACCTCTGCTTGTGCCCGGGGTCCATCCAAACCCACTTTACACACATTTAGGCAGCACATGGATTTCCTTCAGTGTAAAAAACAGCTGAAGGGTGTAAGAGACGGGGGATCTCAAAGGATTCGGCTCCTGTGGTTTTGCTATAATTTACATTTTTGATAGAATTCAGAAAATATTACTGAACACTGGCTAACTACTAACAAGCTGGACTGAAAACACAACTGGTAATTCAGTGACTTCAAAGAAGGAAGGATTTTTTTTGTAAAATATTTTTGTATGAAAATCAGGTGTTGTGACTCAGCTTCTTTCGTCAACACCAGAGAGCCGGAGCCTTTGTCCCCGTAGACTCCATTATAATGTCATCTAAATAACGTGCATAGTCCATTATAGTGATCAGATAAATCATCTGAATGGAAGACATTCAACACAGTCTTCCAGCTCATCTGTGGCTCTCGGTGGGCAGATGTTAACATTAAGCCCTGAAAGCAGAGGGGAGGACAGAGAGGGGGATTGCTAATATGCATAATCCTACCTCCTGATGTTTCCATCAAGAGGCACAGAGTGCGATGTTCGTTATACAACTAAAGCCCGACAAAACAGAGAGCAGATCTTCCCCCAGGTTCCTCCCTAAGCCAGACTCTTGAGTTGTATTGATAACCGGCCTACAGAGGTATCAAAGGAACAAGGCTTTTGTGACATCTAATGGCTGCAGCCACCCAGGCTTCTTTTTGGTAATGTTGTCAGAGCACAGAGAGGGTCACGTGCCTTATTCACAAACACACTAGTCTCTCACTAAAGCAGCAGCTTTGCATTCATAAACTGGGGGATCGATAGGATGTTCATCCACAGCCTGTCGAGCTGTCAAAAAGCAGGTTTCAGAGAAGATGCTTTGACATAAATAGGTGGAAAAGAGCACAACAGGACAACATGAAGGTTCAGTTGAGTCTGATTGTCTTGAGGCTTTTGAAGATGTTGGTAAAATGTCACACAGGGCCCTAAAGGTAGCAGGAAACATCCCTGTCAATGTGTCCTTGTTAATTCCTTAGCAAATGAAATTGAAAATGATAGTTAGACCGTCCTCAAATTGAGCCCTGCTGTGATGACTGATTTATACAAAATAAGTGCAGTTTTAGCAAATAAAATGCTCAGTACAGCTCTGAAAATATGAAGGGTTTCTTGCTTTTCTGTGCATGTCACTTTAAATTGAATATCGACAACACAATTTCAAAACATCCAGTGGCTTTGGTTACTTGTGAAGATAATTTGAAAATCATTTTGGATATTCTTTAAAGTTAAATAAAAAACAGTTGTTAGATGGAACTGTAAAATTCAGACTAAAATGTTAACATGAGTCTCACATGCAATTATGACCAGGATGTGTTGCATTGGTTTTCAACTCATTCATTCATTGTGACAGTTTTTTTATTTTCTTGTAACAGTGATATTGTTAGGAAAATCATTACCAAACATGTTCAAAATTCATACCGAAGCACAAAAGGACCACAAACACGTCTGCTGACTGACAATACTGCTAAGCTTCACACTCATTGCTGTACTGGAAACAAATCCCATCATTTTATACTAATGATACTAAAACCAAACTCTTACATTTATAACAGTTATATATTTCTTGCAATCCCTTTCTTGCATCCTACCAGCCTACAATTAACTGCCAAGAAGGTCACCAAAGTAAGCAGCAGTGTGATTTGGACTATTCAGTAATTTAAAGACAATTCACGACAGGAGCTGCTTATAATGATAATCATCCCCCAACACTCTCTGTTCTGACCTCTTTGAGAGACACAGTCGTTTGGTCTACAACTGACAGATCAGTTTGTGATAGCTGACCCCTTCCCACATTTTCACCATTCAGCTACAAAAGAAAAAAGGTGATACAAGACTTTTCAGGAGTCTTCTTACCTGCGAAACAACCTTCATATTGCTCCCTTTCTGAAATGTGGACGAGTACCAGAACCAGGACAAGTGTGTTGTTATTGTCAATTAGACTCTGTACTGATTTGTGAGGTCCCTGGCAGTGTATCAGTCATTTTCCATAATTTGTTTGCATTATTTAGGTTGAAAAAAATAGAATACATTTTTTTTAAAATTGCATTTAGGAGTACTAATGGTAGTAAGCGTATTAACCTGTGTTACAATTATAAGTGGGTCCTCGGATTTTATGGTTTCATGTCTACGAAATGTTTAAAAACCCCATTATAGCTTGTGCGGCTGATCACGTTCCCATGGGAATTGCCTGTGTTGTCTATTTATATTATAATTTTATCCATAATGGTTTTCTTATTGACTTTTGTCATTTTAAGTTTTTACCATTATTAGTGTGGGGACTGTGTATGCTCGTTGTGTTTTATGTGAGCTAAAATCAAACAACCAGTGAAATATATCAACAAAACAGGACTTGCAGCTTGACTGAACACACTAGAAACATGTACAACTGTGTGTAAATGTATATCCGTGCAGAAGGATAAATGAAATTGTATTCAGCCCAGTATTTTCTTCCAAAGCAATTAATTTTACCATTTACAATTTCCACAGCCCTATGTAACATTCTCCTCTTGTTGTTTCCCTCACCAATTAATTTGATGCATAATCTTGATCTGCACAGTTCAGGTTTAATTCAATTACACCTGAGCTCCTCACCACAGGTTCTTGGTGTTATGCACTTTGGGACAAATGAATTCAGTTTTATTCCAGGTTTTCTTTTGGGGGTCTGTGTGTTACGAATGTGTGTCAATTCAATTACGTGCATTGATTTAACCCAACAGCTATCAACCCTAGAAACCCAGGTGTTCCACCGACATGTATCCTAACACCCAACGTGTTTAAATTCATAGGCACCTTTAACCTTCATAAATGTAATTTGGCTGCTGGTTTTTGGCCGCACCCTTAACAAGGTTTTGAGGGGAAGAAGACAACAATTAATCCACTTCAATTGGCCTCCCCTCGCAGTCGTCACTCCAACTCGTCCCGCCTCCTCCTTGTCTTCTCCGGGCAGCAGACGTATATAAAACACGCTGATCCATCTTCCTCCAGCCTCCCCGGTAACATCATGATGAGCATTACGTGGAGCTCCGGGGGGAGGGGGGGTGGGGGCAGAGCCTCAGATCGTGGCTCCAGCAGCGAGAGAGACGCAGCCCTGGCTCCTCATCCAGCCCACGCTGCATAGCATTATGTCGGCGTCACCTGTTGTTTCCGTCGGTGAGTTCAGCACTTCCAGCCTTTGTCCTGTGAATGCAATACGCTATTTATTTCCTGTGAATGTATATGTTTGTCATGTGTTTTCGCTCCACAATATCTGTCTTTTTTTCTGTTGCACTTCAGGATTTGAACAACAAATGGTGGAGCCAAAAAGAAAAAAGCAATAAAATCATCTGCGTCTACGGGAAATGTAATGACATCCCCTTCCTCCTCTTCCTGCCTCGCCTGGGGGAGAAAATATTTATCATGTCGTCATGTTGCCGTGATTTGAGAGAGAGAAAATATATACATAACCTTCTTTACATTAGGGAGCAGGGTCGCTGCTCATTATATATAACAGATATCAGAGGTCTTTTGGCTTTACAACCTCCTGAGAGAAAACTTCGCTGCAGCAACAGGTGGCATGTTTTTTTTCCCCCGGGCCGGAATCGAAGCGAGATGCTGAGGAGGAGATGGACGTGAAGGAAAGTAGGGCGTCATTCAGCACCGACACACTGGACAGCTCTCACATCGAGGGCTGGACTCATGTCTCTATAGCTGGACGGAATATCAGGTTTATTCATCGCATTTATAGCTCGTGTTTGAAATCGTGCTGACATGTCTGGTGAATATTAACACAGCCTAATGGTCAGAATTCAAATAGCCCTGCTGCCTGGAAACTAAATGGACGATTTGTGAGCGGCAGAGGATTAAATATGAGCATGCAAACGCAACACAAATTAAGTAATTTGTTTTTAATTAATACTATAAAAAGGACTCTGGTGGAGATGATTGACTCTCTATCCTGGGGTCTTATCTTGGTGTATAAGTGTTGTCTCTGCTCAGCAACACATTTTTTCTAGTTTACACTCAAGGACCCCCACCCCCCCTCTTCCCTCCCTCCTTCCTTGCTTCCTTCCCTCCCTCCCTTCCTTCCTCTCACTAAACTGTCCCCATCTTCCCATCCCCCTCTTCCACTGACTCCCAGTCTTGTTGCATAGCTACCAGCTCAGAAAACATATTGGAGATGCAGGACAATCTGTCTGTCTCTTTTTCTCTTTCAGTCCAAATGTGGTTAATTGGAAAGGAAACACACATCACTTTGTTTCCATTTTGTCAATCTAAATGGTGTGTAATTTAGGGTTTATGTTTATTGCATATGGGGAACAGCGTTTATTCTAAGTGCTGTGCTGTGATCCTCCTCCTCCTCCTCCTCCTCCTCCTCCTCCTCCTCCTCCTCCTCCTCCTCCTCCTCCTCCTCTTCCTCCTCCTCCTCCTCCTGTCTCCCTTTTTGAGAGGAGCTGAAAGGTTGGCATTACAACAACAAAGGAAGGATGGAATGTCAACAGACTTCAGAGAGAAACGGGTTGAGGGGAAAACAGAGATGAGAACCAATGTGGTGTTTCCATCTCCGGCATCTGAAGTTCAAAACCTGTCACCACACCACTGGTCGGGGGTCGGGTGTTGTGCAACACTTGTGGCACACGCATACCCTGAAATGCTCTGACACTCTGAGTCACAAATGCAAATACATCATGTTTAACAGCGAATTAAAGTATTTTGAGTTCCTATGGTGTTACAACTCTCCTTCTTTTATTGCAGATTGAAAGAGGCGGTGGGTGTGGAGCTTCAAAAGGAACTGAGAGGATGTTTTGGCAAAGTGTTGGTGGTGCTGAGTGGAAGACTAGTGATTTTGTTGTGATGCTGATCAATGAACAACAAGTCCCAGTCTCCCTCTCAGCACAAGCAGAGCTCTTCAGTCCACGTCAGCTTCAAATCAGAATGTATTCATGTCTCAATGTTGGTATTGTTACTCAGTTTCCTGTTTATTCAACTTGAACAAAAAAGAAATGATTGATTCATCCCTGCCTGCATGCCCCTATGTGACTGGACATTAATAAGCACCAACATTACACAACAAGCTGCTATCAAAAGCATTGTTTAAGCAGGGTGCAAATGAAACTGAATCATGTACAATAAAAATTGCTCAAAAACCTAGGGGAACAACTTTCATGATGGCATACGCAATATATTTTTAACAGACTAAATAATATCCCAGTATTTAACTTCCTTTCCAATCTTTGATTCCACTTTTTTCCAATTATGCTACCCAAGTGTTCATTTAAATGTTTCATATTGAATCTGCATTGGATGTTATTTATAGCTTTTATGTTGATAAAATAAAACTTGCTAATAAACCGTTTTCGTTTGTTCCTGAATTTGATCACATCAGCACCAACGTGACAACATTGAATAAACACATATGAGCCACACCGTGCGGAGGAGATCCCAGAGAAAAAATACCCAAAGGAAAAAAGCACTCTGGTCTCTCCTGTTCTTGTGTCTCTACACACTATTCTCCTCTCAATTATTACTCCTCAGATGAGATGGCCTGCTGCCAGAAAGCTTTACCTATAACGCTATATGTGCAACACTTAGGGTTGAAATACAAGTGGACCATGTATAGGAAGGGTCCAAAGCCCTGTGGACCCCAGCAGTGGCCTCAGTCACTGTAATGGACAGTAGCATGCCTGTATAGCTTCATCAGTTTCTTCAGTTCATGTTTTGTATGTTTTTTGCTTTTTATAACAGCCAGGCCTTTTATGAGCTTTGTATTATATCAAAACAGATCTGAGCAATTTAAATCCAAAGCCACTAAGAAGTAAGATATGTCCTGCTCTCTGCTCCAGTGCGGGGGGGAAACTGATAATGTAGTCACAAGAGGAGAAAATGTAACAAAGATGTGCAATTAAAATGCTTCAAATCAAGATGCTTCATCGTTACATCAGATTATACCAGCTGTGCTTAAATACATAAAAAGTAGGGAAGGTGAGCAGAATTATTTCTGAGAAAAGGGGGATTTAAAAGCATTCGATGAAAATGGTGGAAAAGGCTTGAGGCTTCAGATATTAAAAAAAATGAAAACACACCACACATAATCTATCTGCCTCTCCCTCCCTCAGGATACCTGCATGAATGACCTGACAAGATCCCATGTTTGTTACGCATGGCAGCAGAATGCTTACAACAGTAAGTCAGCCCCACCTCAAATGCAAAAAGCAACATTTATAATAAAAAACACTATATTATTACTTTAAATGTGACTAGATAATGCACTTTAATATTGTCTCAGCTTACCTGATACCAACATGTATTTGAATGATGAATCATCTTTATCTCACTGACTATAAATCATCTCACTGACAATAAACGTGAACAAATCAATTTTGTCTCTATCTTGTGTTAATAAGTGACAATGCTTACAGCCTCCTTCAATCAGAAAAGCGTGCATGCTTTTAATTAAATATGCATCGTGGCTGGTCTCATTCACACTGCTCCCTGTAAGTCTCCAGATTGGAGGCATGCTGGTTTTTCATATATAAAAACCAGGGACTGGCTTGTGTTGCTAAGCAACACAAAAGAGTCAAGTGCATTTGTTTATTGGCCAATAAGAATGCAGACAAAGTTTCAAGGTTTCAGATGAAGGTCCTGTAATAATGCAACTCGCAGAAAAAATTGAGCGGAGGATACTCTTACCAAGCCTTCATATATGTGTGTATAGATGTTCTGCATTCAGACGTCTCCTTCACAGAGCTCACAGAGCTCCCACAGCTCTCAGCGGTTTGCTGGAGAAATTAAAAGGTGATTCATTTATATTTGGTTTTCATCCCAGAACATAAACATGTTCATCGTTTTCCTCTTGAAAGAGGCTCTATACATGAAACACTACTGAGGGAGTCTGCAGTGAATCTGATCATTGTATAATACACTCTGGCTTTGTTCTGGCCTATTGTTGTTCTCTTAATAAATATATGAATCAAAGGAACAACACGTGTCGTTGTCCAGCCTTTTGGGCCCCCAAACACTCCTGCCCCCCACAGGCAGTGGACAGCATCTCACAACCCAGCCACAACCAGTACACATGAAGTGCTTTGAATCCTGAATTAAAAAGTAAAGCTTATACGACCTTGTAGGAAGAAATGGTTTCCTCTGCCAAAGACACTTGAGTTCATAATGATTGTGTCTGAAAAATGGCAGCAGTTGCCAAGAGCCCCAGGCAGATGGTTTCACAAAGAAGGGAAAGGCTATAAAAAGAGTCATGGATGTGTAAAAGGAAGTGCACAACAGGTGACACATTGCATCAGACACATTGTGGAGATCACAGACCTTGTGTAATGCATGTACTCCCTCCTCGTTGTGATTACTATCTGGGCACACAGCCGGCGTGATGGTATGCCAACTGTCCCCCCGCTGTCTGTACTGGCAGCCGTCAGCAGCACCCATGGCACCTCGGAGGGACTCTGGGGGAGGGAGAGCCGTCAGCATGTGGCTGCATGTGTGGTGAGGAGGAGCAGAATCAGGAAGGATATGTTTGCTGCATCAAAGCGCGGCTGACATTTGATGAGCAGACACGGATCAAACCTGTTATCAGACATACGCTCCACCTCATGGCAGATTGTGCTTGGCATTGAATAATTAGAAATATCTAAGCAGGGTTATCTCTTACCTCTTTCTGTTGATTATAAATCATTTACAATACTGTAGGACAAATAATTGCTGATTACAGAAAATAGGGAAAATATGTTGAATGTACAGCCTATCAGAATGATTTACTATAGAAAACAAATGAGGAATCAGAATATATTAGGCTGTAAGACAAAGGCAGTTATCTTGTGAGTTAGGCTACATCACTGATTGTTTTTATTTAAGTTACACTTATTATGTAATGTGTAGTTGCCAGTTTTCTTTTAATCATATCTTGTTTATTTTGTTGTTGAGCTAGATGAGGAAGACAGGTAACTCATTTTTACTAGGAGTACAATTTCGGAACCTAGTCAAAGCGCCTCTAGTAAGTCCTAATTTAGATGTTATTTCATTCTTACTCTTTATTTGTTTTTATTATGTATTTTTCAACATCTGGTCCTAACTTGTATTTGATTAGTTTGTTGTTCCTTAATGGTTTTAATTCACACTTGGTATTATGTGTCAATTTTATTTAAATAATGTGTTTCTTCCTTGAGAGGTCAAGGAAAGATGTCTATCAGATAAAGTAATCGTATAAAGAGAAGAATAATTTAGGTTACATAGTCATTACAGACATAGGGCCCACTTTTATAGTAACTATAATGCTCTTCACATTCTAAATGGGTCAATAGGCCAACATATCAGCAATATGTAAATACAAATAATACTGGAGAGATTTGTATTATGAATGAAATGTAGTTTACCATTACATAGGATAAGCCCTTTAGGATAACCTCAGCCAGTACAATCATCTGATCAAATGTGTTTCCGGTTAAATGGATGTCGTGTAGTAAAACCATGGTGGATGTCCTTCACACACATTAGCTAGATCCACCCAAACAGCATTCATAGCTAATGAGAAAATAATTTCCAAGCAGCTTTGTATAATGTTCATAAAAATGTGTATTGTATTATATTTACAGAACATAACATATTTAGGGTCACAATGAACAATATGTTGAGGCCTGAATATACCATATCACATCATTCATGTTTTTGGCAAATAAAGACTTCAGTCCAAAAACCTAAACAATGTCGGTAGCCAATTTGAACTACAGAAATAATGTGTAGTACAAACACCTTTGAAACAACTTGACACCAACATTATTTTCATATATTATCATAATGTAGAAAACTTGCAGTATACATGATGAAACGGAACAGGAATATGATACACGACTTCTTTTTTTATTTTGAATAATCTGTGTTTTCCAACCATGATGTACACCCCAGCACGTGCACTCCGCTCTGCATCAACCAAACGGCTCGCGGCACCATCGCTGTGAAGGGGACCCAAGTTCCCATCAGCAAAAACACGTGGGTTTGCTATCCTGGCTCCAAAATGGTGGAATGAGCTCCCCATTGACATCAGGACAGCAGAAAGCTTACACACCTTCCGGCGCAGACTGAAAACTCATCTCTTTCGACTTCGAGCGATAGAACTATTAACAAAGCACTTATATACTAATAAAGGGCTGGCTTACCTAAAGCCAGTTGAGTAGCACTTGAAATGTTTTGGCTCTATGAAACCTGATGTACTTATATGATTCTGTTTTCTTCAAGTTTGTATTTTGTTGGTCGAACGCACTTATTGTAAGTCGCTTTGGATAAAAGCGTCAGCTAAATGCAATGTAATGTAATGTAGTGATGGTGAGACAGTCAAGTCTCATAATGGCCTAAAAACTGAAATTATCGTTCACTGTGACTTTTATTTTCCTCAAACTGAGGCCTACCCAGTGACACACAAAGCACAGACGTTTTGCCCAAATGTGACCAGCAGCACAGCCGGATGTTCCAGAGGACATAAATAGGACAGGCATATAAAAGTCAAATGAAATAGGAGTAAAACACAGAGGTAAGAAAGCTGAATCATTTTAGTTTACGTGTCACTTACAAAAAGTAGGAATTTGAAGTTTGAAAGTTGCACTGGCTGCATTTTATCTGCTGGGCTATACAACCGATCTCAAATCAGTTTTTATTTACATTGAACAGGACCCAAGAGTCATACATTAAGGTCAACATAAATTCTAACTGGAAGAAAAACCAAAAACCAAGGTGTCTGGTGATGTGAGAGGAAGAGAAGACTCTGGAGGCTTAAAAAAGATCAAAAACAGAATAAGACGGGGCTTTTGATCTTCGGCACACTGCCTCCTGCTGGAAGAAAACTGAAATCTGTAACACTTCACAGGTAACGGCAGGTCGGTCAGAGACGAGCCAGTCAGTACTAGGTGGTCTTCACCAGATCGTAGACGTGGATGTGGACATCATCGTCATATTTGATGTAGTATACTGTGGGCTTCGCTGGGACCTGGTAGATAACTAAGCCCGTCCTCTTCAGACCGTTATCTGTGACGTATTCCACCTGCTTACCCACAAGGCTCTCTGGCTCCTCACCCGGCTTCCTGTCTGCTGGCAGCAGGTGTTTGTTCTCTGAGGAAGGATAGCAGACAGACAGATAAGTCAGAGAAAGACAAAATAAGAACAATGCAGAAAGAGTAGGGCTCGATATTGCGAACACTAGTAGGCTGATTAAGCATTGGTATGGAATGAGTACGAAAAAAAAAATCACTTTCTTTCAGGTCGAATTAATGATTGGATAGACTGAATAAAGTCCACCAATAGCCACAGATACTTTTTCTTTTTTTTGTCAGTGCATTATGTCACTGATTGCTGTTGAAATGTAACAAGAATGTTGACAAATATAACAACAAATATTTCTGAAATGCATAACCCACCCTGCCTTTAAAGGGTACTGGTATTTGTACCATAATTAGGGATGCTCCGATCGATCGGTCACCGATCGAGATCGGCCGATACTCACTCTCTACCGATCGATCGGTGCTCTCTAAACATGCCGATCGCGAGAGCCGATCGCATGACGTAAAATACATGACACTTTTCTCTGTGCGCGGCAAAACAAGCTCGCCAAAATGGCTTCACCGGTCTGGCATTATTTCAAGGTGTCCGAAAAAGACAGTAAAATAGCGGAATGCAACGTGTGTGAAGCAGAATCCTGCAGCTCCACCCGCTGTGACGGACCGGTGAGCGGAGCGAAACACACAAGAGTTAGATACTTAGCTATTGTATCTACCTCTGGAACAAGCTAAACTAGTTATTATAAGTATATTTATTCTTCACTGTCGGGTCACTCATTACTGGATCAGTGAGCTGCATGAGATACTGACAGGCTGTCAGGAGGGAGAGAGAGAGGGAGAGAGGAACAGAGTGCGCTTCCGCTCATTTCTCCCGTGTTATTATCCAAAGTGAATGTAAACTTGAATAATGTACACCAGGGGTAGGCAAGTAAATTTGGCCTTGAGCCAATTTTTTGCTGAGCCGCAAGATGGCGGGCCAGAACATAATCAAAGCCTAATTCAAGGAATTGATTTTGGTAAGAGGGCGCAGCGCCCCTGTTCCCCGGTTCAGAAAAAACTCTGATATCGTTGATAACTCTCCCCATCAACACTCTGATGCGCAGTCAGATCCGCTGATTGGTTCACTGATGATATAGGCGCCCAATCCAGAGCCTCTGGCTAGACCCGCCCAAAGGGAGGCTCGTCCTCTCTAGCCCTATTTCAGTCCCAAAGCCAGGGCTATCTGTATTTTAACAGACTAATCTTTTAAATTGAGGTGTATTTATTGTTCTCTTCAAATAAATGTTTCTCTGAAATTGTAGGGAGGATGGTCCTCCCTTTCCTCAATGGACGAGCCTCCACTGAGTAAAGTAGAGTTATTAACTATAGCAGTGTTATTTAACATACTTTTATTCTGATAAGTATTGTCAAGTTCTCTGGGTTTTTGGCATTTATTTGAGAGTTTGCCCACATTTGAGAGGCTTGAGGGGCAACAGAGGACGCATAGACAACTGGAATCCTTTTTCCTTTTCTTTATTTCAACTTTTCAAGGACACATTAGGATTCTTTCAGGTTGAAAACCTTTAAAAAAATATCAAAATAATCAATTACAGCATGCTTTGCTTTGCAATTTAATATATTATAACCTAAATTAATCAGTAACCAAGTATTTTACTCAAACTCAATGTATTTAATAGTTAAATAAGTACTTTAATTGACCTGGTTCCCCACAACCACACATTTGCCATTTGTGACCCGCTCTATCGAAATCAGTCGGAAGGGCTCATTTCAAAAATAGTTTTTCAGGGTTCGGGTGTTTTGTTTGATTTTAAATAAACAAAGTCTTGGCTTTCAGAATATGGAACTTTTATTTCCAAAATCACACGATAAATACATGTTTGAAGCTTGTAAAGGGAAGACGACAGCTCTCCCTCGCCACTCTGCTCTTCCACAGCGCCGCTTCCCCTCCCTCCGCTGACATTATGAATGTATATGTCGGGACAGAATTTATTTTACCGGACAAATTTGAAACTTACCGGTCATGTTTCAATTATAATAATAAGAATTGTGTAGCAAAGTTTCCGTTGGCAGGTAATCACCGGACTATGACCGGATATGATGATGTTTAAAACTCAGTTAATGGGAGTCATTTTTATATTGCTTCAGTTTATAATCGTTACAGATCGAAAAGTTCAGATTCATTTTTCAATAAATTATTCCACAAACAACAAACAACATAATTATTACATTCAAACAAACTACTTGCAGTAGATGAAGTACATTATTCAAAAGTTTACATTAACTTTGGATAATAACACGGGAGAAACGAATCCTCTCTTTTCCCCTCTCCCTCTCCCCTGACAGCCCGTCAGTTTCTCATGCAGCGCGCTCAACAGTGGGCGGGGATTCAGGTGATTATGCAGCAGCTGATCTGATCTCTCTCTCTCGCGTCCGTTTATACTTCACTCGCGTTTATGTCAATATCGATCAGATCCAGCTCTGCTGATCGGCCTTTATAGAGAGCACAGATCAAACTATCAAGAGTGAATATCAAGAGTGAATATCGAATAATATTAAATGGAAGATTTAAAGTGATGTTTAAATCTTCCATTTAGGCCCCGCCCACTTGATCGGATCGGCGATCGGTATCAGCCGATACTGATTCCGGCGATCGGCCCCGAAATTGGCGATCGGAGCATCCCTAACCATAATCATATTATTTTTAATGATATACAGCCGTTAGAAGCAGCAAGGGATTTCTTGTATGGTTTTAATGTAGCCAAATTAAAAATGAATTCCCAAAAAACTGCGAGATTAAGATGGTAAATGATCTACAATTTGAGGCTGAACCTTGTACCCAGTTTATTTATTTACCTCTTCTTGTCCTTGTAGATAAGACACGAGTAGCCATAACAGAACATTCTCTGATGGTATTGAATCAAGCAGAAACTCTGGACCAAATGTTGATAAAAAACAAGAAGGCGGAATAGAGAGTGTTTTGTAATGTATGTAGTCCTGTTCTCTTCCCCCCACATTTTCAGGAGCATCTGAAATATAAAGCATTAGGCTCTCACACTGTACCTGACTCAGGCAGGACACGGAGATCTCCGTCCTTGTAGTCATCCCACAGCTGGTACATGTACAGCACCGGGTCCTTCTCGTAGGTGATGTAGTACCAGTGGGTCATGACGGGGGCTCGGGACAGCACCATGCCTCGCCACTCGTTCTTCTCACCGCCCTCCTTCTCAAACAGATGCTCCACCGCCCGGCCCACCAGCTCCTCGGCCCCGGGAGGCACCTTGATCTTATTGTTCACTGCAGGAGGAAAACCATTTGTTTATTTACTAATGTCACTTATGCTTGTGGAATTTGCTCATTGTACTTTTAGTAATAGGATAACTAAACTAATCTTTCAAAAGCTGGCAAAGCGCTAATAACATTTAGAAAAAGCTACTGACAGACTATACGTTTAGCTTATCAGCTTTATATTGGCTCACTGAAGTATAGACATCTTTTCAATTTAAGAGAACAAAAATGTTACGCTGATACATCGGACAAGACAGATTATTTGCACTAAAAAATATCTAGTATCGTCTGGGCTGTGTCTGCACTGTCACTGTTATCATTTCAAGTGTCAACCCGTTACATTCTAAGACAAATTATTGTCTATTTGGCTGTTTTTTTTACGACCCATTCATTCATACTTGGGCACAAAATAAGTGATATGTTTCATGATGTATACCACAGCAGTAGTTTATTTAGAATAAACAAAAGAAGAGTTAACATTAGCACAATAGTCGTCACACTAGAAGAGAAAAAGTATAAACACACTACCCAAGATTGAAACTGCAAGATTGATTTGCAAAGTAATCCTAGAGGTACTTAGAAACACACAGTAAATGACTGGGACCAAAGTAGTAACCAAAATAAGTAGTAACCAAAATTAAAAAAGTAAAAAATACCACAAATGATTTCATTATCAAAGATTATACCAGTATTTTCTCGATTAATCAATTGGTCAATAAAATGTATAGAAATAAAAATAATAAAAATATGCGCAAGGTGATAGATGTATTGTTTTGTACGACCAGGCACAAAGACATTGAGTTGAATAATTTAAAAAACCAAGTGAAGTAGTACAATATTAAAAAAGGGTAAAAGTATTTTCTGCCATTTTGGAAGGAAAAATTACTTGAACAATTAAGTAAATCAAAATAGTATTATTATTCTTTCTCTTTTTTGACTAATTGAATAACTGTTGCGTGTGATAGATGTCGACACACTCACCAACTTTCTCTGCCAACACCTGCAGGTTGGTCACCCGGTTGTCTTTGAAGAGCTCGATGCCGTACACGCAGTCAAAGCCGTCATATTTGACCATATAGAGGGAGGTATTCACAGTAAGGCGCTCCAGGACGGTTCCTTTCCACTTGGTCACATTCCCCTTCTCCCGCCAGGAGTGCTGGATCCTTCGGCCCAGCAGATTGTCTGGGTCTGGGCTCAGGGTCGCCGCCGAACTCTCACTCAGCTCTCCACTGCTACGCTTCCTGTGAACATCGAAGGAATTAGGCTATATTTATATTAACATATAGGTTGAAAATCCTAAGTATTATGAACCTTTATGGGTACTTTTAAGCTTTGAGTTAGTCAATCAATATTTGTTTTTTGAGTTAGGGCGTGTCTAAAAATCCAGGGTGCCAGGTGAGTACTATTGTCCTAAACTGTGAAATGTTACATATGCACACACAAGTGTCAGGCTTAGGGGATCGGTGAGTTACAGCAACCAATTTCAGTGATCTTTTTATCATTATCATTTCAATTAAGTCTCGCTTTAGTGCCTCTAAAGGTGCTATTACTTAGACTGACATATGTAGCCTTTGTGCTGAGATGTTATTTGAGTTTGGCCTGTGAACCTGTAATGATGAATTTGCCTAACATCTGCAGGACATAGACTTCACGAAGTGTTTGCAAAAATGGTGCAGGGAGCTGAGTAGGAAGGCTTTATCTGAGTATACGTTGTGCTAATGAAGTACGACAGATGTTTGACAGATTTTACAGGCGATAAAAGCATAAGCCAAACCTACATAACATATCATAAACCAAATGCATAAGCCTAATATGCCTGTATGTGTTATAGATAAATCATAATAAAATCAAATTATGTATTAAAATAACAATGTACTCAATCCTAATTGTATGGAGCTTTTTGGAATGTTTTATCTAAGTTTCTATCCTTTTATATAGTTACATCCAAGCTATATTATCAGCACAGACAATTGACCGTTGTTTTGTTGCTGCTGAATACATTCTTCCTGATACAATTTAAAGAATGCTCTGAAGGAGTGGAGCCTACTGTTTTTGTATTAGTTTTTTTCTGGACGACAATAAATGGACTGCAATATTATTGTGCCACATTGGGTTTTTCATAATGGAAAAAAACGTATCCTTTAATCCTGATGCTGTCAAACACTGTAACTGTTACACATCAGGGTCAAATGGGAGTCATGCTGTGTGATCCTACCTGGCCCGTTTTTTTGACATGTTTCCATAAATTCACACGACCCTGTGAAACAAAAGACAGTTCCGTTAGTGAATATCAGAGGACCTTTTCACTTAAATCTTAATTCAAAAATGTTTAAGAAATAGTTTTGAGCAGACTTTGGTTACCCTGCGCTCAGTGAACCACATTCAATGCAAATGAACCAACAGACCCGCTTTACCGGATGTAAACAACATCCCAATGCTAATGCTAACTATCTTAGCTCAATGCTAATACAGACTACAGGTATACATTTACACAGCAACACATATGGCACATTAATATGAACTTCCTTACCGGGTCTAGCTAAATGTCAACGTGTCGAGTGTCCTCGGGAATGTGTAGCTACAGTGAGTCTAAAATAGGAAACAGCTAGGTAGCCGACGTTAAGGAAGCCTGCTAGTGTCTGTTTTTAATCTTTTTAATGAGTAGAACTCTGAGAATGTGGTATTTCTACACATAAGCTAGCTGAACAAAAGGAAATGCATCGCCATGTAAACGCTGATTCTGCACACTGGTTATAGCTTCTAGATTAACGGACACATTAAGCACTGACCATTAGAAATTAACTTACATGTTTAATCCGAACGACCAGATCAAAAGGAGCGAGCCGGCGGAATGAAGTGTTTGCCCTACCTGATCAATAATTTCACATGTGTTTGTCTCTGCAGAGCAGATTCCTCCACCTAACTAACGAACGCTAGATGCACGGAAACGACCCCGACTACAAGTACCAGGAGGAACTTGCTGCTCGCAAAACACTCTGGGATTTGTAGTCAGTGTTAAGTACTTCCTTTTGATTTGGATCACACTCTGGTGCCAACCTTTACACCACCCATTGTTTTATTTTTATTTTTATTTTTCCTGTTTGATATTGAAATTATATGTTATTGTCCTCTCTTTTAAGATGTTTAGGTTGTCGTCAAGCCAAGAAGGCCCAGACACTACATTTCCCAGCATTCACCGTATTCAAGACCACATTTTCCCTTCAATCATCGACTACTGGACATTTCTACGTCACAGCAGGCATTTCGAGAATAATTTAAGAGATTGTGAATGATATTAAAGATGACACCCAGAAAGACATGATATTCATGTCTTAATGATTTTTTTTTTACGGCATAGATAGGCTACATGTGTTTCTACCTATGGTTTCTACATATATCTTCTGTAATTCTACAGTTAATTCGTAGCCTACAAGATTTTGAAATGTTGATTAGTAGCTACATTCACAAAATAACGTTAATTTGTTTTTATTTGTATATTAATACTATTTGAGAAAGTCATAGCTAACTTTATCCAACTATTCCTACATAATAATAAACACCTCAACAAATGATTTATAGGCCTATTTGGAAGTTATACTGAGGGAGAGGTGGACTTGTCTTGTAGCTGAAATGTTAATATCCTCCACAAGATGTCAGACTAAACACCAGATCCCTGCCACAGGCTCTTTCAACAGACCTCAGATGATGGACTGACCAGTGTGTGGAGTGAATGATGCAGTACCCTTGGGGGCCTGTCTGACAGCTTTTTCAGGGTGAAAGCTTTTGGTTTTATCTTGTGCCAACTCACCTGTGTGTGTGTGTGTGTGTGTGTGTGTGTGTGTGTGTGTGTGTGTGTGTGTGTGTGTGTGTGTGTGTGTGTGTGTGTGTGTGTGTGTGTGTGTGTGTGTGTGTGTGTGTGTGTGTGTGTGTGTGTGTGTGTGTGTGTGTGTGTGTGTGTGTGTGTGTGTGTGTGTGTGTGTGTGTGTGTGTGTGTGTGTGTGTGTGTGTGTGTGTGTGTGTGTGTGTGTGTGTGTGTGTGTGTGTGTTTATGACTCACCTGTTTTGTTGGAGTGAATAAAAACACTGCATAAATCTTAACCTCCTTTAATCTTAAAGCAATCAGCACTTAGCGGCCATAAAGAAATGCTTGTGTCAAATTTGATTATAGTTATATTTCTTTAAAATACATGCTTTGTTCACCTGTCATTTATCTAACCGTGCCTATCATTCATTCATTTGTTCATGTCTCATTCTTACATTTTAGTATAAAATCCTGGCACATGACTCATAACTACAAATTATAACTTGTGATGGTGTTTGCTGTTAATTCATATCTTTGAGATCATTATGATTTTGCTGACAGACTAACGTCTATGAGGACAATGCACTTCCCTCGGGTCTCTGGCAATTTGGATGTTTGTGGCGGAAGTTTTGAAGGCAGATTCAAGTATTTTTAGACTCATCGTATTTAAATTCTAAAACCTTTTTACTAAAATAGGAGATACATTATTAATTGCCCCAAACATTATTCCTGGCTTTGTGAATGCTTTCCAACAACTTTAAGACCTTCATGTTAAGGATGACAGTTTACATAAACAGAACAGTTAGCAAATGAAATAAATATGATAAATCCAAATAATTTGACTTTCTATCAGGTCCTCATTTCGTGATGGGGATGAGAGGGATGGTGGGGGGAGGAAGACCTTGGTTGCCCGGTGATCATTATGTACATCTGCCTTAAAAGATGGGTGAACCTCTCTGCAGAGAAAGACAGGTCAATGTATTTTGTTTCAAGTTAACCTGACCTACCCTTCTTGAACTTATTATCAATCAGCCACTCAGGGTCTTAACTCCATTGCAACAATTCAGAAACACTTAGCTTCAAACTAGATCTATCAATTAGATACTATTACCCACCAAGATGCATTTGTACTCTTCCATTAGCATACGTGGTGGTCTGGGTGGTTACAGTCGTGTTTTTCTGATTACAAATTTCACATTGAAACAGTTTGACCACAGATATGTCAGATTAGTTCAATACAGATGGAAAATCTTGGAGGTGTGAGTCAGTGCTCTGTAAAGCTGACAGCCTTCGGGAGAAAGCTAGTGTTGTATTGACACAAAGCTGTCCGGCCTCCAAGGTTGCCTCTTCTTATCCTTGTTGTTGTCACAGCAACAGAAAAGGTCTGGATGTTGGAGAAATGGGCTGGCTTCTTCTCTTTTTGTAGTGGTTACATTTAGTCCCATGATGCTCTACAGCAGGCAATCAGTACATCCGTGGAGATCACTCAGTGTTCTTGGCAAAAGGAAGTATGGAGGGACACTGCAACCCAGCACATTCACAAAATGGTTACACCTCTGGCACTTCAATGTGATGAATTATACCTACTGTCTTCAGTTGCTAGGCCACAGAAAATAAATCCTTATGTCTACTCATCTTTCAGGTTTCTCTAGCGCTGCCATCTGAGGAGAGGAGCCCACAGCGGCCCACTCCCCTGGGACGCCTTGAGAATACCATCTCCAAAAATAGAGGTCTCCTCCTCTTCTTCCAACTGTTCCGCTCTTACAGGTATCTGTCGCTCCATTCACATTACTGGTTGGGACACACTCACACACTATTGACACACACATGATTTGGGCCCTGTTGAGAAATATTGTTGATCTTATTTTGTCAAGTATTGCAAGGAGAATGTACAGAAAGTCAACCCAAGGTTAGTGTGTGTGTGTGTGTGTGTGTGTGTGTGTGTGTGTGTGTGTGTGTGTGTGTGTGTGTGTGTGTGTGTGTGTGTGTGTGTGTGTGTGTGTGTGTGTGTGTGTGTGTGTGTGTGTGTGTGTGTGTGTGTATATTGATTAGATATTTCTATTATTAGCAACATATATGCAGCCTGAACTATGGTAGCTATAAAGGGATGGCATATCATGTCTGTATCATGCATGTCTGGAGGTAAATTGAACTTGACTGTGACAAGTGTGTGTGTGTGTGTGTGTGTCTGTGTGTGTGTGTGTGTGTGTGTGTGTGTGTGTGTGTGTGTGTGTGTGTGTGTGTGTGTGTGTGTGTGTGTGTGTGTGTGTGTGTGTGTGTGTGTGTGTGTGTGTGTGTGTGTGTGTGTGTGTGTGTGTGTGTGTGTGTGTGTGTGTGTGTGTGTGTGTGTGTGTGTGTGTGTGTGTGTGTGTGTGTGTGTGTGTGTGTGTGTGTGTGTGTGTGTGTGTGTGGGGGACATATACGAGCAGTGTTGCTGTTTTCAGCGTCGTTAATTATCCAGGGTCTGGATCACAGCTCAACTTCCTCTCTGAAGAACAAAAGAACACAATCGACAAAACCCTTAGAGCCAAATACAGAGCAAAGACATGTATTGCGATTTGGATTATGAAGAATTGTTATTTTAAAGGTCACATGTCATGGCCATTTCCACTGATCATAATTCCATTGTTGTGGTCTACTAGAATAGATTTATACTGTGCAATTTTCCAAACTCACATTGGTTTCGCATACAGCATCTCTGTAAAGTATGTGTATTCACTCTCTCCACTAAACGGCTCGTTGCAGCTCTTGCCCCCCCTCCCTGTGAGCCCAGTGTGCTCCGATTGGTCGGGACGTTGTGAATCGCGCTAAGCTCTGTGGTGGTGTGATTTCCTTGTTTAGCGATACACAGCGAAACACAGCCAAACTCACCCTGAGCACACACAAAGTCACAGCCGAAGTAAAAACAATAAGTGTGGCTTGATATTGAGTAAGAAAAAGGTTGATAAACGCTGTGAGAATGGGTCTGCAGGGAGAATTTCGCCGCGATCCCAACTGTCTGTTATCAGCCTGCAGCCAGGGAGGAGAAATCAGCAGAGCTGCATGCACTGAGTGTGTGAGGAAGTCCGTGGATTGGTCAATTTGGACCAATCAGCGGGGGCTTAATGTAACAGCTCGGCGGACGTAACGTAACGGCTCCACGGATTGGTCCATTTCGTTCCGGGTACGACATGACATCATGATGTACCCGGAAGAATCAAATGGACAGTGACGTATCTCCAACGAGGCGTTTTGGGGAGGTATTTTCTGTTTTAGAGTTTTACTCCCTACATGGTGTACTTTGAGGGTTTTGACTCTGCAGACCGTTTACATGCATAAAAACCTTCATAACACACAAGGGGACGGGCAATAACCGGAAAAGCATGCCATGTCACCTTTAAGTCACAGATAGAGAACACAACACATGTGTGTACGATAGGCTGCTGGCTATTCCTGTGTTTTCTTTTATGGTAAAATGAAAGCTAATCCCCCTTTGGTGCTGAGATTGTTTCACATGTTTAATCTTTGAAATTAGTTTCCAAACAGATCTATCTGTCTATCCCTGGAGAAATTGTAGATATGCAGAAGTGTGAACATATAATTTCTAGACTTTTCACAAAGAGCTTCACACCTGCCTTTGGCTTCTGATCGCTCTTTTGCTTAATATTCAGTTAAATAAAGAGTCCACATTCAACACTTCTGGAGAGGGAATGAATCTCCTTTGGTTTGCACGTGTGTAATTTCATCATATGATACATGTAATGATAAAGTGTTGTATCCTCAAGTTGACAGTTTGGGTCTCCCTGAGGTGTTTTGCTTTGATTTAACAAGTCCATAGCTAATGTGTGAACATGCAACCGACAAGATTAATTGGCCCTCGTACCTAAAAGGCAGCGGTTGGTGCTTTCACCTTGAACCGTCTTCTGATTAGACATACTTGGGACGGGTAATTTGACTGAAAACCTTAAAACTGAACTAACTGACTGCTAGGGTTAACTTTGATTTAAACATTTGTAGAATACTAAGAGCTTTATTGAGTAGGTGTAACTGTATTAAGGGTTAAACTCATAACTGTATAACTTAGGGTTTAATGTAATTGACTTAAAAGACAATAACAAGTCAGGAGGAAGCCAGTCTCGATTTCCTTTTGTGGGCCACCAGCTGCAGAGAGTTAACTAATTAAAGGGACGTGGTCCCACAGCTGTGAGAACTCAGCAATCAGGTGTCCATTTTAGGTAGCACTTTCCTGGAGCGTCAACTTCAGCGTCAGACAGGCTAAGACTGGCAAAGACATTAGAGACCTGCAGGAGTCACGAGGGAGGCAAAGAGGAGGCAAACCCTACTTTGATTGAGCTAAGTGTCGCTGGTGTTTTGTTTTATTTGGTTGTTTAGCCCCTCATGCTATAATCATGTGTATTTTCTCCATTCCTGTTCATGTGTCTTCTCGCAATTATCACTGGCCCCGTGTATCTCGTAATCGATATAACCGGCCTGCTCTCGTCTATCCCACATGCTCCACTGAGATCCAACATCTAGTTTCAGGCGGCCTGTGGAACTGCCAGTCAGCTGTTCCTAAGGCTGACTTCATCTCTGGCTATGCCTCCCTGCAGTCTCTGGATTTCCTTGCTCTCACTGAGACGTGGATTACTCCATCCAACACATCCACCCCAGCAGCTCTCTCCACAGCATATTCCTTCTCCCATACACCCAGACCCACTGGCAGAGGAGGTGGCACTGGTCTCCTCTCTCTCCCAAATGGAGCTTTTCCCTCTTCACGCTACCTAACTTCACTCCTTCCACCTTTGAATTCCATGCCGTCACAGTAACCCATCCTATACAATTAACCATTGTTGTTCTCTACCGTCCACCAGGCGCCTTGGGGGACTTCTTGGAGGAATTAGATCATCTCCTCTCACACATCCCTGAAACTGGTCCTCCCGCTGTACTTCTCGGAGACTTCAACCTCCAGACGGGGAAGATAGACGAACTAACATCTCTGTTAACCGCCTTTGCTTTCTCACTGTCTCCATCCCCACCAACTCATAAAGCTGGCAATGTCCTGGATCTCATATTCTCAAGGAACTGCGCTACTTCTAACCTCTCTGTAAACCCGCTCCACACATCCGATCACTTCTTCATTTCATTCTCTCTACCCCTTTCCAAACATAACAAACTAATCTCTTCTCATCCTGCACCTGTCCGCCGTAACCTTCGTTCCCTCTCCCCCTCTACCTTTGCCTCATCGGTGCTCTCAGCCCTCCCTTCCTCTGACTCGTTCCAATTGCTGCCTCCAAACTCTGCTGCAGAAACTCTCCTCTCTACTCTCTCATCCTCTCTGGACTCTCTCTGTCCTCTCACATCTCTGCAGGCTCGTCAGTCCCCTCCTGCTCCCTGGCTAAATGACGCACTGCGTGCTAATAGAACCGTCCTTCGGGCAGCAGAGCGGAAATGGTGGAAATCCAAACACCGTGACGACCTCCTAACCTATCAGGCTCTCCTCTCCTCTTTCTCTGCTTCGATCTCTCAGACAAAAAGCACTTTCTTTCAAGATAAGATCCAATCTTCCTATTCCAATCCCAAAAAACTATTTTCCATCTTCTCCTCCCTCCTGGACCCTCCCAAAGCCCCTTCCCCCTCCTCCCTTCTGTCAAGCGACTTTGTTAACCACTTTGAAAAAAAGGTTGATGATATTCGCTCTTCTTTTTCTGACTCACCTCTACTCACCGCTGGATCACCAGACCCTCCTTTCACCCACACACTGACCTCCTTTCCCCCTCTCTCTCCAAGTGAGGTTCTTACCCTCATTACCTCTGCCCGCCCTACCACCTGTCCTCTGGACCCTATCCCTTCAAACCTCCTTCAGACTATCGCTCCTGATATTCTACCATTTCTCACCCATTTCATCAACACTTCTCTAACTTCTGGTCACTTTCCAAACAGTCTCAAGGAGGCAAGAGTAAACCCTCTCCTAAAGAAACCCACTCTCAACCCGTCAGATGTTATAAACTACAGGCCTGTCTCTCTCCTCCCGTTCCTGTCTAAAACACTTGAACGCGCTGTCTTTAGACAACTCTCCTGCTATCTCCATCAGAACAACCTTCTGGATCCGCACCAGTCTGGTTTCAAGGCAGGTCACTCCACAGAAACGGCCCTCCTTGCTGTCACTGAGGAACTGCACACTGCTAAAGCAGCCTCCCTCTCCTCTGTCATCATCCTTTTGGACCTGTCTGCTGCATTCGACACGGTGAATCATCAGATCCTCCTTCGCACTCTCCAAGAACTTGGAGTTTCAGGCTCTGCACTTTCCCTCCTCACCTCATACCTCAAAGACCGCACCTCTGTAGGTGCGGTCTTTGAGGTTACTTGGAGAGGGTCCGAGTCCGACCCTTGTCAATTAACTACAGGGGTCCCTCAGGGCTCTGTTCTTGGTCCCCTCCTCTTCTCCTTGTACACAAACTCGCTCGGATCAGTCATTAGCCCGTATGGTTTTTCATACCACTGCTACGCTGACGACACCCAATTAATTCTGTCCTTTCCCCGCTCAGAGTCCCAGGTCGTCGCAAGCATCTCTGCTTGTCTAGCTGACATCTCTCAGTGGATGTCCGCTCATCACCTCAAGCTCAACCTTGACAAAACTGAACTGCTTTTCCTTCCGGGAAAAGATTGTCCCACTCTTGACCTGACTATCAACATCGGCACCTCTGTTGTTTCCCCGACTCAGACTGCAAGGAATCTGTTGGTGACCCTAGATAACAACCTGTCCTTCACTGCAAACATCGCTGCTACAACCCGCTGCTGCAGATACACGCTTTACAACATCGTGTGTGTGTGTGTGTGTGTGTGTGTGTGTGTGTGTGTGTGTGTGTGTGTGTGTGTGTGTGTGTGTGTGTGTGTGTGTGTGTGTGTGTGTGTGTGTGTGTGTGTGTGTGTGTGTGTGTGTGTGTGTGTGTGTGTGTGTGTGTGTGTGTGTGTGTGTGTGTGTGTGTGTGTGTGTGTGTGTGTGTGTGTGTGTGTGTGTGTGTGTGTGTGTGTGTGTGTGTGTGTGTGTGTGTGTGTGTGTGTGTGTGTGTGTGTGTGTGTGTGTGTGTGTGTGTGTGTGTGTGTGTGTGTGTGTGTGGCTCATTCGCTAAATAGTTTTAAAATACTCTCAGTTACATTGGTGTATAAGTGTGACGGTTGATCCCACCACTGATTTTATTGTTTACTTTGGGGGCAATGCAAGCCAGCAGTGAACACAACCTATGGCGAATGTGTTAGCAAACAGTTGCTATTTGTAGAAGCAGGAGGTACAGAGCAACTTCTCTCATATATTCGGAGTTGTGTTTCTGGTGACCTGATGCAAGCAAGTCCAATATTACCTCTCCTCTTAAGTTTGTTTCTTTAGTAATTAACTCCCAAGGGAAATATCTGGCTTGTTTACTGATAAATGCTATGTTCCCCATGCATTGTTTGCCAGCAAACTTTGTTTGAACTGTGCAGGAAAGCTAAAGTGGTGTTTTAGAGCTTTTTACCTGGAAACAGCTGCTCGCTAAAATTGATTTAATATTCCACTTACTTGCTGATTATATCCTAAAAGTCTTAAAGGTCTCCTATCGTGCAAAATGCACTTTTTTTTGTACGTCTTTTATACATAAATATGTGTATGAGACATAGAATGGGTGATCTTTTGGTATTTTGAGCAAAACACTTCATAAAGATGTTTCTTATACATTTTTATATATCTGAGACCTATAATATATGCCTAAAAATAGCATGATATGAGATCTTTAAGTAACTGGGATGCATTTAGTGTTTTGCTCAAGAACACTTGGACAGGGCTGTGTTGTATTGATGGACAGAGCAGAGATGTAATCTGACGCTGCCTCATTCACCAGGAGGCAGACACCTCAGAGGACGCAAACGTCTGTCCTCATACTCTTCACACTCATAGAAATAATTAGAGCTTGATGTTCCTCCGTTGAGATGATAAACAGTGCTGAGTGTATTGATCACAACTCTGCCAATGCATCTAATGTTGATTACAGTTTATTTTCATGACTAACAGGGCTGTGTACTCTTTGTAGTTTCTCTAGCGGGCTACTGGACTTTCTGTGTGCCCACGCTCTCTCCCTTGTTGATCCTTTAATCTCTGCATAAACCCACTGTGACTTCATAGCCCTGAGTCATACTGTATCACATCACACACCTCTCTCCTCTCCTCTCCCTCTCCTCTCCTCTCCCTCTCCTCTCCTCTCCCCTGTCTTGTCTCATCTCCTCTCTTCTGTCTTGTCTTCTCTCTCTCTCTCTCTCTCTCTCTCTCTCTCTCTCTCGTTTCTTTTCTAAGTTCCACACTGTCTGTCTTCCTGTCACTCTTACCTAAACAGCAGGGGGTGCTGCTCTGTCAATCGATTGTTGTTGCTGCTTGCTGATTCAATAGGAGAAAATGTGATAGCTGTATAGATGGTGGTTGTGTCAGCGTTGTCAACATATATACATTATACATAAAAAAATCGATTGAAATTAACTTTCCATGTCAATCGTCGCAATCAAAAGAAGTGACAGCAAAAATCCTACAACTTAATTTATTTTTCTATTAACCCACTCCTACTTAGTCACGTCCGAAGAACCGGTAGCTTGCCGACGCAAATTCCGAGACACCTGGGGGCTTTGTCGTTTGAGGAAACTCCCTTCTGCCACCTGGCTCTTCTTTTCTCACTCTACTTTTGTTTTGAAGAGTTTATTAGTGAAATAAATTATTTAAATTTGACAAAATGGAGCATTCCCAAAAACCTATGGTGAGCTTGAAACCTTGAAGCCTATCTTTTTTTAATATAAATGACAAATGTCATGGCATAAAACTAATGATCTGTTGATCTTAATGAATCCAGACACTAACAACTGCATTTAAGTTAATTAACTGAATACAAAGGAGAAATACTGAAGGTTAAAATGATTTAGTGAAGAACTTAAAGTGCACCTATCATGCTATTTTAGGCATATATTATAGGTCTCAGATATATATATAAAAACATGTCTGTTTTTCTCAAAATACAAACAGATCATGCATTTGACATCCCTCATATATCCCTCTATTCCAGCCCTGTTTAGAGAAATGCAGATTTTGGGTCCTTAGCTTGACAAAAAAAAAGAGGAGGCTGAGCTAATGCTTAATTCTACCAGAGATAAAGTTACATTCTGCTGTGATAAAATGCCACCCTGTTCTAAACCACATCAAGGATTATTTCTGAAACAGTATGGAGCTCAAATTATGTTTCTCTTGCGGGTTTATCGCAAGGTGAGTTCTTTTTTTATTTTCTGCTTTTAAAACACATGTGCTCTCCAGTACAGGTTAGCTCTAACGGCCCATCCACACAGCGGCGTGTGTTGACGCTTCCCCATTCACTTTGAATGGGGTGACGTCACTTTTAGCCGAAATGCATCGTGGGAAGCGACGTGGAGCGTAGCTGGCGTGGCTCGCTGCAAAAGTTGAGCAATGTTCAGGGTCAGCCAATCGAATCATATGCCAGTACAAGCTCTAGCCAATCAAACCGCTGCTTGTGTGTCAGGGGCGGGAGATTCATGTGATTAGTTGTTGGTCGAGTTTCAGACACGCCCGCCGGCAAGCATCAGCGCACGCCGCTGTGTGGACGGGCCGTAAGTGTTAGCGATGCTTGCTAATGTACAAAAATACCATATTACATCCAAAACACGTCAGGCATTGTTTCTGATAGCAACTCTCTGTGGGTCCACCATCCGAAATGACATATCGGCAGCAAATCTGTATCCGCTCGTTGTACCCCCATTTTTTAAAAGATGTGGGTACGAGGAAAAAGAGAAAGGGTTTTATTTTCTGACGCTGCGTGAGTTCCCCGACGCACCGGGGACACATATTTATGTAGAAAAGACATCAAAAAGTGCATTTTGCATGATAGGTCCAGTGGCGGATTTAGGATTGTAGGAGATCCGGGGCTTAGCCCAGGAGTTGTTGGGTTGGGGGGGGGGTGCAGGGGTACAGTGCTATTTTTTATAAGTGGGGAGGTGGACCGAACATCCTTTAGGGGGGTCGTCGCCTCCTCTCGGGGGGTCCAGGGGGATGCTCCCCCGGGAAGATTTTTTTTTAAATATTGAAGTTGAAAGCATCAATCTGGTGCACTTTGAGAGCAACATTAACCCTACCTTAATAACACCTTAAAGCGGACAAAAGGCACTGGAGAACACTCATTAACACCCTTTAATGAAGCAAACTAATGCCTTAACTCACTCAAATAGTCGTTTACTTATTAGGGTGAAACGAATGTGCGTAGAGTTTTAAAGGATGCGGATAGTCTCACCTTGATTCTGGCGCATTGCTTATCGTTTTATAGATCTATTTTCATCCACCATCTTTGTTTGTGACGTAAAGAGTGTAAGAGTCACGTTTCTGAATCGTACACTCTGAGTGGATGCAGTCACAGCCAATCGGAGTCTGATTCAGAGGGTTGCCTGTCAGTTCTGTTGTTATGTGTACTGAAACGAGAGCCGGTATAATTCCACGCGCGAAAACAAAATACAAATTGGAATACGTTATTTTAGTGTCTTAAAAGTAGACTGAGGTATGAAGGGTTAACTTTACATCTTAGGATAATTTTTAGTCATGTTCTGTATACATACTAACATAGTATACTTAGTGTGGTTACTCCATGTTTACTAGCTATAACATTAACGTTACATCACTCTTTTTCACTTCTTACTCAGTCAGCCAGAGTGCAGATATCACCATTAGATTAACAAACCTGAAACATCATCCATTTCTTGACTGCTGGTGATGACATTGTTGTCAGCTGCTGATACTGCTGCTGCTGCAGCTTGTGGCGCCTGCTTCGATGACAATAACTTTCTAATATCCATAACTGTATAGGCTATTAGCTTAAAACTCGTCAGGCACTAGGAAGGATCACTTCTTCTTCAGGGCAGGATACGCAGTACGCAGGCTAATGTCCCACAGTGGCTGCCTCTCTGGTGGACTCCGTTACTGCACATTACTCCCGAGATGTTTTCAAAAAAGAAAAAAAAGAAAAACATTTTTTTTTAAGTAAAACATCCGGGGCTTTTCAGAAAACATCCGGGGCTTGAGCCCAAGTAGCCACCCCCTAGCGCCGCCACTGGATAGGTCCCCTTTGAAGTTACTTGAATAAAGGTAGGAAAGATCAGGCAGCACAGTGGCCCTTCTCAGTGATATTATTATACATTTTATCGTTGGATGCAGGCATCCTCAAAGTCCGGACTCCGGTCCGTATCCGGACCGAACCACAACTGTCTCTGGACTCTGAGCAAATTATACTTTGCATATGTATTATCTGTATTATCTGTGTTATCTGCGCAGTGGCGACTGGTCATTAGGGGCAGGTGGGGCACAGCCCCACCTAGTGTCAGCAGAAAGTATTAAAATAATGATTACAACAAAATGCAAAAAATAAATTAAAAAATATATTTTAAGATCATGTTTAACCATCTGATTCGTCTGTACATTGCTGTTTTAGTATGTGTTCTTCTAATTAGTGTCTACAGCTGTTTAGAGCCATGTGGGACAAAACCTGATCCTGCCCCTCCCTCTGACTGTCTAAGTCAGGGGTGCCCAACCTTTTTTGAACCGAGAGCTACTTTTAAAGTTGCCAGCCTGCCGAGATCTACCAGTCCAAATAGAGAGGCGTAGCCATTACTGACAGGTAAATACACACTTCTACTTGTATAAAACTGACCTTTGTACGATTAATACTTCATAAAATACTGCAGATCCTTTATCTTACCTCTTTCTAATCTACACACATACAAGTATTTAACTGAAGTTACACAACAGTGTTGTTGATACAGAGTTGGAGTTTATTCACACGTCACACTACAGTGGGTAATGTTTTCAAGAAACATTGAACAGTGCTGCCACATATGACACAGGGAAAAAAGAAAAGACTCTGAACCCTCTCTTTGCCATTATATAAAAATAGTGTTGCACCAAAAGTATAAATTAGGCTTACTAATAAGACAACTCAGATCTGAAGCTACACAGGAAACTGCTGCAACAGTGCAATAAAAAAGACAAAATTAATAGAATCAAACCCTTTTTTTGTTGCATTTTAGTAGATTATAAAAAGAAATGCCTTTAAAATAGGATGCAAGCAACACTAGTTTCTTAACCTGAATTGATAATAGACTATAATCAATTTAAGTTTGCATTCTTATACCATTTTGTACAATAATTATAATGAATAAGTTCAAACAAACTCAAATTTACAGCTGATTAATAACGGTATCTAACTTGAGTTTTATCATATCAAAAACCTGTTGAAATGCTACTGCTATTTTTATTACGCATCGACAGCCTCCAGGAATGCTTCTTTCACAACTTCACC
Organism: Pseudochaenichthys georgianus; assembly: GCF_902827115.2. Classification (NCBI taxonomy): domain Eukaryota; kingdom Metazoa; phylum Chordata; class Actinopteri; order Perciformes; family Channichthyidae; genus Pseudochaenichthys; species Pseudochaenichthys georgianus. The sequence goes on from NC_047519.1 coordinate 21,301,927, forward strand.
GTCTTTGAAAGACTTCATGTGTTTCACAAGAACGTGACTGACACGATAAGATGCTATGGTAGCAGCCTTGCTCTTGTTGTTGGGCCTGGTGAAAATAGACTGCTGTGCATTTAGCTGTCCTTTCAGGCCCCTCCCCTTTTGGAGCGTAGGGCAGAATTAGGAGGGAATTCCGTCTCGTAGCGTTTGTGCACTGTTTTGAAATGCCGCTCCTAAATTACCCTTCTTCGATAAAGCCACGCTCGTATTGCAGATGAGACAGATGGACTTTGAATTGGAATAGATATAAAAATAATCATCCTCCCACTCGGAGTGAAAATTATATATGTTTTGCTTCTGCCATAATTGCGGTCTTGTGTGTGTGCGGACTGTCACTCCTGTTGACACGGACAACGTTAGCGAACTAGTGCACTGCCCACTGCTCACCAGCCACGCCCCGACACATGGGGTCACGCCGGCCAATCACAAAGCTTTGATGCGTTCAAGTGCATTATTCTGGCACAGGAAGATTATGTTACAGGACATTAACGATAAAACAGAATATTGTTGTTCTATTTTTAGACACATCTCGCGATCGACTGGAAATCTCCCCGCGATCGACCGGTCGATCGCGATCGACTGGTTGGGCACCCCTGGTCTAAGTGAACGGTGACTGCAAAAACTACACTGCGCATGCTCAGAGTATTTTCCTATTTAATGTGTGTGGCAAAAAATAATGACCATAGGGGCAAGGTGCTGCCATCCCCACCATACGTCATCTCACATAAGCCAGAGCTGATTGGCTGTAAGTACGTGTGCCGCGAAAAGTGTGGTGTGTGAAGAGGAGACGAGAGAGCTGTAGTGAGGCGTCCTAAAACCAGGAAGTAAGCTGCGCATGGCTTCCCTCCACAAAAAAGCAACGAGATTTCTCCATAGGATTTGAGAAAATAGCTCAAAATAAGATCTGTGGGAAACGTAGCTGTTAGATAAATGTACGTTTTGTTCAGCCGGATAATATCCACATGTCTACCCTACTTTTATCATTTTCGAATCAAAAATCTATTGATTAGATTAGATGTATGATAGACTTTTGAAACTACAAGAAGATAAGGAGGACTTTTACAAAAAAGTAATAGAGATTTTTGTCCAGAAGGATAGGCAAATGGACTTAATCTTCAAGTCAAGGTAAGACTGCAATTTTATTGAAAATGGGATCTTACTAAGAGAGAACAATTCAATATTGAAATGATACAATTAATTTTCTGTGGGTATCCTTCTGTTGAACTGTCTGTTTAAAAGTAATTGAAGCATCAGACAAAAAAAGCTTTTGAAAATAATATATTTTGATTTAATATATTTGTAAACTTGAAGAGTCAGTGCCAGTGCCTCACCAGCCATGAACCTCTCTGCAGAAGCTTATATATAGACATCTGACTTTTTTGTGCCCCACCACTTTTGTACATATAGAAACGCCACTGTATCTGCGAGACATCGCCACAACGCAATGAGTCAAAATGATTCGCTATGTCCTACTGCAAACAGCGCTCTGCATGTCCTGTTCCACTGTCTGTGTGTGTCTGTCAACGCATTGGTCCCATCACATTCAGCATCCCGTCAGCGTTTTTCCCCCCAAACAATCTGCGAATCAGAGGCACAGTAGGGCGGGTCTTCGCGGAATGCGGGTGGGAAAAATGTGTGTCGTCTCTTTCAACCTGTCTGAGTCAGAGCGAGAGTTTAAAAAAAAAAAAATTCAGAGCGAGAGTTAATAGCTCATCTAGTTCCATCTGTACTGTACATAGACTGTATAAGGTACGGTAGCTAGTAGCCTAGTTTCACCTACCGGGGTGGCAACTGACACTCTAAAAATAGGCCTTGCCACCCCAGTTGGCAGCTTTGTTTTGAAAGAAAAGTTGTGGCTCATCGGACATTTATGAGAGAAAGTCTCTAATGTCCGAGTACAAGTGAATGCAGCACAAGATGCACGTCATGTAACCCCTCCCCCGGTCCTGGCCTTTATATATACAGTCTATGCCATGGTCCTGGCGCGAGCGTGGACATATGATTGGCGGCGATTTCATTTGGAGAGTGGGGACGGCGCAAAACGAGAAGCATTAGGACCCAAGCACTGAAGGAATGAGGTATTTGCGGTCTACACTGACAGAGAAGAGACTTCCAGTTTGGCTGTACTCAGCATTGAATCAAAACGCACTAAAGCTGTTGATCTTAATACGTTTGTGAGGCGTTTTGCTGAACAAAATGGTAATCGCCGCATTCAGCTGTAATAGACATGTCAACTTGATGCTCTGCTCACGGATGAGCATACACAACTATTAAGATGATGACCTTACGTGTGTAAATATATTTTTATCTTTGAGGGGGTCTGCCCCCAAAAAACGGTTTTAAGTCCTGAGAAAGTCAAATAAGGACGGTGTAAAACTACATTGCCCAGCCAAAAAAAAGTAACCACTTTGATTTAACTTGGCCAGTAGGTAAGGACTTTCCACTGGATAATAACTGAAGTATAAAAGAATGCATGACTGAAGTGATGGAGACCATTTTGAAGGCAAACAAAAAGAGGAAATAACAGGTAGATTCAAGCAAATCCCCCTCTCAGATTCCACAGCAACCAGAAGAACATAAATACTGGCTGGTGATTTGATTAATCAGCTTTGTGATGGAATACAAAATGCACAGTGCATTTCCTTAGCTGTGGGTGAGTCCACTGACACCACTGACAATGCTCAGTTGCTGGTGTTTGTGAGTTTTTATGATGAGGCAAAGGGGGAGTTTGTTGAAGATGTGTTGGGCCTGACGAACCTCAGTGGACACACAAGGGGGCAAGACATTTATAAAGCAATAATGGGAATGCTGAATGAAAGAGGGTGCAGCTGCCTTTATTCATAACTGCAGCTCTTACACTGCGACTCTGAGGGGTCAAGCACAGACACAATAACAATGAAAACTGCTGCATACAGAGATTTTTTGTTTTTGCAACCTCGTGTTAAGAACCTTGTTGCAATTGTTTAAAAGTTTGAATGACCGTAATAAAAGGACCTTTGTCTTATTGAAACATTTATTTTGGACCTTTAAGATTTGTATTTGAGTACCCCTGGATTATAGTTACTGATGAATTGCTGTAAAAGCAGCTTGTTGTCGCTGTTATGAACTGACCCAAAAGCAGGACTCGGAGACAGTTGTCCAAAAATAGAATGTTGTTTAATAACAAAAACTAAGTTGTACTTTCCAAAAATAGAAAGTAGTTAAATAACAAAAACTAAGTCATACTTCAAAACAAAACTCACTTGACAAAAGGTATATTTCTCAAAGTAAAGTTTCAGGAGTCAAAAGGCCCAGGTTCTCACGACATGAAACATAACGAACTGACAAGGGAACAAAGAAACACAAGGGCTATTTATATGTGAGGAGGATGGGCACAGGTGAAAACTATCAGGGCAGGGCCAAGCAATCTCAAGGGCGGGAAACACAGAAAGGCAGGAAATGTGGGATCTGGAATGAGAGGGAAGAATTACTTTCAAAATAAAAACAGGAATTGACAAGATCAAAACACAAGACTAGAGTAAAAAACATAACTTAACCTAACTGTTGAGTCACAACAGTCGCTGGTAAAGGTGGCGCAATTAATAAAAACCTTACAACTTTTACATCTCATTACAACACCTCATGTTATGTATAATAAACCTACACCTGCAAGTCACTAGCACTGTAAAATAAATGTAGCAGTCTGAGCCAGAGATTAGTTACCATCTTTTTTATTTTCACGAGAATGTAATATAAGTTTGTCAGCCATTTGAACTTCAGTGTATTTTCCTTCAAACCTGCTGTGTTCAATGTTGGCAAGTACTACTATAAACATAATGGCTCCTGACCGACCATTTGAATGCTTACTGCCCACTGAGCAGTGTAAAAGATGGGATTATAAAGCTCTGCCAATCATCGATTTGCACACGATAATTTCTGCTCTGTAGGGCTGCAAGCTTTCTAGTAAGTGGAGCATGTGAGTTTGATGTTTACACAGTGTGAGGTTGAATAGCCACAGCACAACATATGGGACATATGTATATGGTGATGAGGGCAAATGTTATAGCATCCTGCACATATTGCAGAAATAAAATAAAGATACAGCCATTGCGTCAGAGACCGTTACAATTATGTAAAATCTTCCAACTGCATTTTTTTCCTGGTGAATACTGGAACCATCACCAATATGTGATATGACAAACATCAGGATCTGATGTCAAACACACGTCATCTGACTGCAAGGCCTCCAATCTGCTGCTTTAGTCATCAATACATATTTGTTTTTCCTCTTCAGCTCTGGTGTTAGTGACTCTGTATGACGAAAGCACAATTGTACCGCAGCATGGCTGTGTAGTAACAATATGTCTCATCCTCCTTCCTGCACCCATCGCTCTCTTGGGTTGTGAGTGTGCGTATGTGTGTGTTGGCTGGGGTGCAGTAAGCAGTGTGTCTTGGTGATGGTGCATGTGGGTGAGGAAGAGACAGAAGGAGGAAGAGAGCTGGTCTGCAGCTTTACGCTTCCAATGATTCAGCAATTTCAGAGATGATTTCATTGTAAATAATCCCTTCTTCTCATATCTGCTCCCTTCACCCCGTTGCCCTTTTCACACTCCATCACCGCCTCCCCTTCACTCTAAAAAAAGAATCTGTCTCATTACTTCATTGCTTTTGTACATAAAAATAACATCTCATCACTGTAATGACTCAATTAGATAACAGAGGGAAAGCACATTTGAAAACTCATCATCACACGTCCATTGTCTTGTTATCACTCCTATTCTGGAGCAGCAATTGAGGTGGGAAACATAATCTAGTGAAATAAAATAAAAAGCAACGTCATTATTTAAATGCTGTTGGTTTGCGGTAAGATTTTGAGGCGAACACTCATCACCTACATCCCTCATCTGTTTAGTGCAGGGAGAGACGTCATTGGCACTTTGTTGAAGGCAGAGAGACGCAGGGACAGAAATAGACCATACTGAGATATCTGAGGAGAGGAGGAGCAGGGAGAGGCCCTGGGTATTCTGCCATCCTAGATAACACCGACTCTCGGCATGGTAGGGTGGAGAATTAGCGCCGAAAGGGACAATGAGGATCATATGCGTGCACTGGGTCACTCAATGAAGTGTGTCTGTGTGTCTGTGTGTGTCAGCATTGAGGTGGTCCCATCAGTGGTGGTCTGATGGAAGACAGAGAGAAAGGGGAAAGGAAATACGATTCCTATTAGATTAGGAAGAGAATAATTGGAGAATGTTTATATTGCTAGAGAGCAATTGCAAGACCCCCAACCTGCATGCTCTCATCGATGACACCAAACCAGATTGCATAATTGGGAATGAGACATGGCTAGATGAAACCATAAAGAATGGTGCAATATTCCCCAAACACTATACTATCTTTAGGAAGGATCGCAATATAAACGGAGGTGTAGTCTTCATCGGCATAAAGGAAGGCTTTAAAGCAACAAGGATTGCAACCACAGACACAGAAATTGAAATCATGTGGGTCTCGGTCAAGGTTTCCCAAGCGAGCAAAACATTCTACATTGGTAGCTTCTATAGACCACCAAGTGACCATCACACCAAACTGGATGAGCCTCGGAAATCAATTTCTCTATTGCCTGGTAACGCATCAGAAAAAACAATAATTCCAGGTGGTGAATTCAATGCACCTGGTATAGATTGGGAAAATGAACAACCACGGACAAACAACATAGCTCTAAACCAACATGTTTTAGACATAGTCAAAGAATACTCACTAACACAAGTACAACTCGAGCCTACTCGAAAACAGAACATATTAGACTTGATATTCACTTCAAATCAAACGCTCGTGCAAAATGTGCAAACAATACCAGGCATATCAGATCACTGTGCTGTCATGATGGACTCTAGTATACATCCTGTATATACAAAGAAAGCCCAGAGAAAAATGTACACATTTTCATTAGCAGACTGGGAAGCCATCCAAACTGAGCTGGAAGTGTTCAGCACAGAATTTGTTAGAACAGAAAACCAGCGAACTGTGAATGACAACTGGAATATGCTCAGAGACTAACTGTTTTCACAGATGGATAAGCATATCCCGACCAAGTTCACTACCACACGGCACAACCTGCCCTGGCTCACCCACTGCATGAAACGCCAAATAAAAAATAAAAAGAAGTTATACAACAAAGCCAAGCGATCAGGCCAAACTCGTGATTGGGAAAACTTCCGCAACCAAAAGAAACATGTTCAAAATAACCTTCGCAGTGCACACTGGGACTATATCGAAAACACTCACTCGGAGTCTTTCTGAAAACAATACCAGACTATTCTGGAAATATGTCAAAGAGTGTGGAGCGGACAACATTGGAGTCTCCCCTATTAGAGAGGGTGAAGACCTCTACAGTAGCAGCAAAGACTAGGCTGAACTCATCAACAAACAATTTAAATCTGTATTTACTAGGGATGATGGTAGCCAGCCCTCTATATCAGGAGATCCAGCCCCGCAGATAGAAGACCTGATCATCACGACTGAAGGAGTGACCAAACTACTAGCAAATATTAAGATCAACAAGGCTAGCGGCCCAGATGGTCTACCCAATCGTATACTCAAAATGCTAGCCCCCCAAATAGGCCCACTGCACAAGTGCGTATTCACGCAGTCACTGCAAACAGGAAATCTACCCGATGAATGGCTGCAGGCAAACGTTACGCCTATATTCAAGAAAGGGGACCGGCACACCGCCGCAAATTATAGACCAGTTTCCCTGACAGTAGTATGTTGTAAACTCCTGGAACACATCATTTGCAAACACCTGTTGAATCACCTGGAAAGGCATAATGTCCTCACCCCGTTCCAGCATAGATTTTGACAACCATTCGTGTGAAATTCAACTCCTAGTCACAATGCATGACCTGGCAAAATATCATGACCAGAAATTGCAAGTCGATGTGGCAATCCTTGATTTCTCAAATGCTTTTGACGCGGTTCCACATAAGCGCCTGTTGCTAAAGCTGGCCCACATGGGTATAACCGGCCCAATACTTGATTGGACCACAACCTTTCTCATGCAAAGAAGCCAACAAGTAGTCGTAGAAGGGGTGAAATCAAGTACAGTTCACGTTGACTCTGGTGTCCCACAAGGCACTGTGCTGGGTCCATTGCTTTTCTTATGCTACATTAATGACCTGCCGTCACATGTAGCATCTACAGTGCGGTTATCCGCGGATGACTGCCTGCTCTACAGGCCTATTAAAAATGGAAGTGACCAAGAAGACCTACAGGGTGACCTGACTAGACTTCAGGAATGGGCTAACACAGCTCGGTCTGGGACCCCTACACTGATAAAGACAGTGATGCCCTGGAATCAGTACAAAGAAGAGGTGCAAGATTCATTTTTGGAGATTATGAATGGGACATGAATGGGTGTCACAGAAATGCTCAAGCGGTTGAACTGGGTGGAATTAAGTGAAATGCGGCGATTGGCTCGTTTGGTTCTCCTCTTCAAGATTGTCCATAACATCTCAGCCATTGATGCATTGTCAAGCCCTTGGGTATATTTGCAGTTTTCCCCGCTTGAAAGGGATGGTACAGTCCATAGGAGGTTTTCACTGGGTTTCACTCATACAATGACCACAACTTTGTTTCTTTTGAGTTTTTCTTTACTTTGGTATTTGTTGTTGCAGTACAGCTTATGTTGTAAGTTGTAAGTTGTAAGATGTAAGGTAAAAAACCTTAAATGAAAAATAAAAAAGAATTACTGTAAATACAATGCACATCAAATAATAAATGAAAAAATACATGCTTTACATATACTTTTTAACACTTGTGAATATTGTTCTTACTTTCTTAATGTATTTTTATAAATTATGTTTTAAACAGTTTTTAACTTATGCAGTCTCATTAAAAATGCAAATATAGACTGAATTCTTAGCAGCATGCAAACCGTTTTTACCAATCTACATCTCTCAATAAATAAAACACTCGTTTTTAAATCAACACTCATGTTGCTTTAGCTTGAGGACATCAAACAAACAAATGACACTGAACTAGAACGCACACTCTAACTTGCGCCACGAACGGCAAGTTGTATGATTCTTAACTAAACACACAGTTCGTCTCTCACCGGCCGCTTCTCCAGCTTTTTATGGCTGCACCAGTGCTGCTTCTTCAACGTTTATTCTGCTGGTTCGTTGCTGCTGCTGGACGCACGCTCTTTAGTTTGTCCCTTTCCAGCTTGGATTACTGCCTTCTTTCAGGTGCGGTGCTTTTAAAGGTGCAGCGAAGCTGATTAGCAATTAGGGAATGATTTCAGACAGCTGCCACTTTGTCAATCAGCCCGACTTTTTAACCCCTTGATCTCCTGTGAGGATTTTTCAAGTTGACTTCACACCTCCCACTCGACTTTCCAGTGGAGACACCTGGGAGGTCGCATGTTACAAAGGTAAACTTGGGTCAGACGCTTTGTTCTGCTCTTCAGTGGGAAGCAAGATGACCAGTCGCCTGACGTCTCTGTGAAGAACTGTCGCTGGGATCTCCTCTTTGAGCTTTTTCGATCTTTGGTGATTTGCTTTTGCTGTGGTAGGCCTTGTGACAGGAACAGGGTAGCTTGGGAATGTTCTGACGTTGACATCCCTCACAATTCCTTTGCTGTCCGAGTTGACACTGACCACTCTTGCAATCCTGAACTGACCCCTCAGGGCGTTTTGGTCTGCAATCCAGACGATGTCTCCGACTGCGACATTTCTCTTGGCTGTATGCCACTTGTTCCTTACAAATAGATTAGGGCCAGCGAGTTGAATCCAGTGCCTCCAGAACTTGTTCACTTGCGCTTGCATTTCTTTAAGCCTTTTGTAGGGATAGTCACTGAAGTCCAATGTTCTGACATCTCCACTCTGCGATGCTCGTCCGAGCAGGAGACAGTTAGGAGTGATGAACTGAACGCTGTCTTCTCGGCTCTGTGTTCTGGCGTCAATTGGTCTTTCATTCGTAAGATTGGCTGCCATGTAGAGAGTTGTTTGGAATTCACTCCAACTTAGCCCCGACTCTCCTCCCAGACTCTGCAGTGCTCTCTTGATGATGCGCACAGCAGCTTCTGCAGCACCGTTCCGGTGTGGGGAATCGGCAGGATGAATTTTCCATGTCCATTCTGTGCCATTCTTGGCAGCTCTCTCTTCTAGTGTAGCTTTGTCAAGATTGGCAAGGAATCTGTACTGTTCTTCTAGGACTGGCTTAGCCCCTACGAAGTTAGTACCTGGATCTGACCAGATCAATGTACCTAGAGCCAGTTAGAAGAAGTGCAACCCGCAAAGCCAACTCTTTGAACTTCGAGCGAATTTTCGCAACTAGTGACACTCTTAAATACTCCTTCTTTCCGAGAACAATCAGAGAGTGGAACTTGCTACCAGAAGAAGCTGTCATCGCAGAAACCGATGACGCAAAATGTAAGAGACATTTAGCGGGGATCATCCATCCCCCACTGAGCGTGATACCTCTGGGTTCTGCTCAGTATTAATCCAGATCCAGATCCAGCACAAGTTGTATGGGTGTAATTAGCAAAGGATGTTGTTCATTTTCTTCGTTTGCTTTATTTGTATCAATTATCAACACATTTCACCTTGATGGCTGGCTTGACGTTTGCCTGATAATCTGACTGCTGTTTTAAATCATTATTCAGCCTGACATTTGATTTCTGTTTAGGAGGGCAGTGACTGACGCATCTGCCCACTTACATTCAGTCATCACAGTTTTAAGGGACCTTTAATGTAGTGTTTTTCACATCAGCTGATTACATTTCCCAGTGTAAAAGCTGTTATATCTATGAATTGTCTTCTAACAACACTAAGATATTACAGCAATGATTGCAGGAGCTGTGAAGCTGTATTTACAGTACAGGTGTACTGGTGATGCTAGCACAATCCCATTGACAATGCTACAATGCTAATGTTCACCAGCATTAGATCATGCTAACCTTTACTAATTAGCACTAGACATAAAGTACAACCACCCAAATTATTACAAGTATTTAAGTATCAAGAATCTCTGTACAGTATTGATAATAGATGTTAGGATATTTTGGTCTAGAGCGGTGGTGGAGCCAGTAAGCATGGCATCCCTACATTAGCCACGTCTGATTGACAAACGTGTCACCATGACTTTAAGTACACTGTGCCCAGAACTCACTCCCACTCATTCCCATTACTCACCACTTAGTTATACTGGTTTGACTTATCCTATGAAGGTCGGATATGATCAAGCATTATTTGATTTTCCTTGGATGAACTGGGTTATAGAACATGAGGAACAAAGCCGAAAACAAGCATGGTTTCTCTCAGCATCTGCAACATTGCAGTGAATTAATGATGATTGATAGTTTGTCAGGCTCTGTCATTGGCTGAGCGGTCTAATGGGAGCACTGCTTCACATTCTACTTTCAAACTCAAATACTTTCTACAGTCAATGTAGTCCCACCGTTTTTGCCAGAATATTCTGATCAGTGGGATCATTCGATTGTAGAAAGGCCCCTCTTGCTCTGCCCCTGTTTATAGTTCAATCTTAGTTAGTTACGATCAAATCGTTTTTCAGTCACAAGTGATTCTGCTCACCTCTAATGACACAGGTCACAGTTATACAGATAACATGGATATTCATATAAGAAAAGGACTAAATACACCTTATTGCAATCTCAAAAAGCAATTTTTCCTATCATGTTTTGGTTAGCATTTTCATGCTTGGTCTGGTTCTTGACAACTAACAGGTACTTAACATTTGACGACCTGATTAAAAATAATAGAGTAATGTTATGAATTGCATCTGATCCTCTCTGTAAAGCAATATTGAATAGTCGTTGCAGCTGAAAATGTGCATAACGTTTCAAGTTTATTGTAATTATGATGAATGTCCCCCTCCACTGACCTCACAATTAACTTTTAACATTTGATTCAGCTCTACACTCTGACACTTAACAAATCACTCCCAAAATCTGTGGTGGATTGAGAAACTCCCATATCTAAACACGTCTGGCTGTAAGTAAGACACTAAACAAAAAATAAAGATAAATATGTCAAGTCATATTGAGGAACAAAGAGACATATGGCGTAGAGCGCGCGCTCATTAGACACCATAGAGCACAGGACTTACATTTCTATTGCTTTGTTTTTCTTCGCGGGACTAAAGTTAGGTACGTTTGTTTCCCAGGTGAGAGAGAGGGACGAGGGTGCGGTTAGGAGCCAGGGGTGCTCTGTTTGAATGTGATGGATGTTGTTCTGTTTCTCTGTCCTCCCAACAATTAGTTTATCACGGCTGTTCCCCCCTCCGAGCCAGAAACAGTGGCCTGCTTGAGATGCCTCTGTACACGGTCATCAATCTTAACTAAGGCCACTTAAAATCCCTTCTAGAGATTACGCTCTGCACAAAGCTGGGTTCCACAAGACCCCACAGCTGTATATTAGCGATTATGGTCAGATAAAAATCACAAAATGACGGAGCAGAACAGACTGGTCCCTGGGCTAATACTCAACAACAAAAAGCACTACACAGCCCGAATACAATGTCTCTGTTAAAGGGTCACAGCAACACAAAGCAAAACTTGTTTATAGTATTTCTGTTTGTGGTAATTTCCTCTCTGCTTCAAGTCCCATCTGAGGTGTTAGGTAATAGTTTTCACGTTCACGATGCTTTAAACCAGGAAAGATGACCCTGTGATTTGTGCAAATCATCATCATTTTGTGTTTCAAAATGAAAGAAATCCCTTTTTTCTGTTCAAGTATATTTGATAATATCATTACTTCAATTTACATTTGACCTTTATTAGGCCTCCTTCCCCTATTCTAGAGATCGCAAAATGCCTGCAATGTAAATTATCCTTACACAATTATTAAATAAACTTACATTTTTACATAAATCATTCAGACAGCTACTAGATCTATCTGCATCAGGGGACTCATTTCTGTGTTCACATTCAATCACACTCAGAGACAAGCATCTGAAATGATGAGTTATTTTCAAAGTGCCAGAAGGCTTGAGCTGCTTTGTTTTTATTTGTTTGTTTTATTTGTATATAGTGCAATTGAAAACATAGATGTTACCATTTGATGAATTGTAATTGTTCCTTTGCAGTCCCTTGGCAGGTGATAATTAAATCATACAGTGAGAAAGCAGAACTAAACAAACAAGACTAACCCTTAAAACAAAATGACACAAGGCAGCACAGTCAGCACAGTCAGCACGTGTATGTTGGACAAATTAAGTGCAGGAAATATTTGTATACAAAACACAATCTGTAACACTTAGAGTCTGTGCAGCTACAGAGTGAGTTGCTTTTAGCAACGTTTCTGTCTGGCTCTAAAGCTACAGATAAAACTGCAGCACATCCAGGAAATGTCAACAACATATATCTGAGCCTCATAACACTTATCCAAATACACATACATTTTCTGTTCAACATTCAGGAAGCTAATTTTGTTAATTGACAAGTAGGCTAAACGACAATAGATAATCTGGAAGGGTTATATCCTGTGTTAACATTCAAATACACTAAATGAAAAGCATTCAAAATGATTTGTTGAAATGTATTTGCAAAGTATTAGGAAGTTGGCTCAGCTTGCACAGTTAGCATGACTCTATACCTTAACAAGATCCAGGTTGAAAAATACTTGACTTTTGACATTAGCCTATAGATGTTTTATTAAATAAAGGTGCCCTATGGACTATTTTTCTCACAGAATGTGTATCATTGAGGCATAACAAAGGTTTTAAGTGTATTACCTTCCTTGTAAAAAAAAAATTGCAAAAGCTTTTTCTAAAAATATCTTCAAATGTAAACTTGATTGCAGTCTTCTTCTTCCCTTACTTTGTCGGAGTATTCTTCATTTCCATGGCAATTTACGGCCACCTGTAGATCAGTGGAATAATGTGAAACGTGAAACATGTGACAAGCATCCTGTCACCTGCGTCTCGCGTCTTGTGTGTGTAAAGTACAAACTCAATGAAGGCCAATTCATAATAACATTGCTTCATAGCCGTTTACGGGGTCAAATCTCATACGGGGTGCATTTAAATAACAGATACACCATCCGCAATAACATAATAACACACAACCCGTCCACACGGCGGCGTGTGTTGAAGCTTCACCGCTTCTGCCCATTCACTTTGAATGGGGTAACGTCACGCTTTGCCGAACTGCATTGTGGGAGCGTTGCTTTGCTTTGCTCGCATTGCTCGCTTCAAAAGTTGAGCAATGTTCAACTTTTGAAGCTTCGGCTGAAGCGTCAACCAATCAAATCATATGCCAGTACAAGCTCTAGCCAATCAAACCGCGTGCTTGTATGTCCGGGGCGAGAGATTTATGTGATTGGTTGTTGGTCGAGTTTCAGACAAGCTCACCGGCAAGCTTCAACGCACGCCGCCGTGCGGACGCTGCGTAAAAATCACACACATGAAAACGGTGTTGGGATTTTAGTGTGCGCTGTTGCACCTTGAATGTCTGATACGAAAATACACCCCATTTATTACTGTGTGTGTGTGTGTGTGTGTGTGTGTGTGTGTGTGTGTGTGTGTGTGTGTGTGTGTGTGTGTGTGTGTGTGTGTGTGTGTGTGTGTGTGTGTGTGTGTGTGTGTGTGTGTGTGTGTGTGTGTGTGTGTGTGTGTGTGGGTGTGTGTGTGTGTGTGTGTGTGTGTGTGTGTGTGTGTGTGTGTGTGTGTGTGTGTGTGTGTGTGTGTGTGTGTGTGTGTGTGTGTGTGTGTGTGTGTGTGTGTGTGTGTGTGTGTGTGTGTGTGTGTGTGTGTGTGTGTGTGTGTGTGTGCGTGTGTGCTCTCTGATGAATAGCCACAGTGTCACCAAGCGCAGACCTTGACAGAGCAGAACAGAGGAGATGATTCAGAAGAAGCATTGTCCTGGCTCTCATCACTTCAGTCGGCGGACCAGAGCAGATATTAAGGGTAGAAGTGGATGATGGAGAAATCTTTGAGCGGGGTATCACAGCGTAAACAGCCTAAAGGCCTACAGGAGATTAAATGTTTTGCACACGAAACAAAGTGCTCTGAGAAAGAATCGGTATAGTCATTTCTGCCTGGAGATTGTGTTTATTCTCTGTGAATCATATTTCCTCTTCTATGTGTTTTTCTCACATTTCAATTCTTTCTTCATCCTCCCTTTTTTCACTCCTTTTTTTTTCTGGCTGGCGGGTTCATGGACGTTTCTGGGTCGTCTCTAATGGGAAGTGTTTAGCGGAGCAGATGCAGGGAGTGCTGCTGAGGACAGCTGCTACCAGAGAGCCAGCAGCCAGCACCCTTTCAGCTCGTCCTCTGCTGCTCCCCGCACTTTATATTCAAGAGAAGAAACATTTAGACATTTTAAGTTCAGGAGGAATAGCTGCTGAATTATTATTTTTGCTTTAAACACAGCTTTCAGGGACTTTCCCAAGAAGCAAACATAACAAAATGTTCATCATTTACATAAAACATTGTATCTGAGCTGCATATTGCATGCAGGATGTGCCTTGTTACTGCTGTTGCCCTCCTCCTCTTCATCCTCTTCCTCCTCCAAGCCTCCCTTAAGAGACACATTGCTCATTACATAAGTTGTTTCTTTAAGCACATCTACAGAACTCGATATGAAACGGTGTTATGTTCTCAACTTTAGATGCCAATTTCACTCTAAAGCTTTGCATCACAAATCTGAATTCACGTCTCACTATTCAGGAACATATTACATATGAGAGTAAATCTAAGGGGGATGGATTATAAACGTTTTTAATATAGTTACAATTATACAGAACAATTATAATAGAGTTGTGTTTAAATAAATGGTGGATAAAAATATGTTGGCAGGCCTGCTAATCATACATTCTTGGATTACTGGACTCTGCCATTTCCTCTCTTTTGATGTATGTGTGCAGTAAGTGTGCCACTGAATGAGTTACAGGGTCATATGATTTATAGCATGTGTCCTTGAAAGGAGGCAGCATTGATCAGTAAAAGGAACATCTCTCATTTGGTCTGAATGAGGAATAAAACAAAGTCAACCAAACCCCCTCTGGGACCAAAGATAAGACGACCACCAAATTACATTGAAATAAGATGACATAGCTTGTAGAAGACCATGTGGCCCTTCCCTTCTGTCTCTTAGTGTGTGTTCTCCTCTTGATCATTTCAGCTTGACGCACTTCTCACTTCCTCCCCAGCCCACTGTCCTGAAACTGTGATGCTACTGAGGCTGCCTGCGGCTGTAAGATGAATTACTGTCTCTCTCTCTCTCTCTCTCTCTCTCTCTCTCTCTCTCTCTCTCTCTCTCTCTCTCTCTCTCTCTCTCTCTCTCTCTCTCTCTCTCTCTCTCTCTCTCTCTCTCTCTCTCTCTCTCTCTCTCCCCCTCCCCCTGTGTGACTCATGGACTCAGAGCTTGGACCAAATGCTAATCCTGGCATTCAGATGTGAGCTGTGTTCTCTGGATGCTCCCGGGCGCAGAGGCGAAACAGAGAAGAAATGTAAGGGCAGGGGGGCAAACGATTGTATCCATCTCTTCCTTTCCTTCTAGAGGTGCAACAATTAGTTGAAAAGTGGATGAGTTGATCAACTAAGACATAATCCCCAACTATCATGATAATCGATGAACTGTTAAATTATTTGTTTTTAGCGAAAATGGCAAAACAAATGCTGTTTTCGACTTCTAAAATGAGATTTGTTCTCTGTTTTATAGCATATTGAACACTTTTAAGCCATGTGACCATCACCTTGGACTAACTGGAAAAGTTATATATATTCTGATTTTATAAATTGCATTAATGATTGGGGAAAATAATCAGCAGATGAATTGATAATAAAAGTGTTTTTTAGTTGTGCCCTGTTCCATACGTTCCTGGAATAGAGCTGAGTTTCCTCTGCACCTCCACACCTGAATATTACAACAATACCAAACTGCAGAATAAAGTTTGCTGACAAAAACCTGGGGGACACAAATGGTTTAGCTTTTGAAAACGGAGCAAAATGGTCCAGTCCGGGAGGGAACTGGAAGGAGATGGATGGGAGGGGGCGAGGATACCATAAAGCAGCTGAATAAGCAAATTGCCCTCTGGAGGTAAACAGCCTGGGGGGTAGTGCGGGAGATGCTGATATGATTAATCGAAGTAGGACAGCTAGGGACACAGTAGAGGACCGGCACTGCAGAGGAAACCAGGTAGAGGACACTCCTCGGCCATATAGGTGCAGGATGAAACTATATAGTCAGACTACATATCTCTTCACAAGTTGGTGTAGTATCTGCCTGCAGCCACTATCAGTACATTGCTTCCTCATTGAATTACAATGAAATGGATAGAGGGGGAGAGTGAGTGTCAATAGAGCGGAAGAGAGAGAGGACATTATGTCACGTCAAGGTAAAACTACGCACACGCACTGCGGATGGCCTCACCCACATTTGTACCAGCAGCATGTTGCTCTGAGGAGGCAGCGGAAATTATGTAAAGTTCTGTGGTGAAAGCTCACCTTGCATGTTATTTTATTATTTCTATCTCATTGTGGCATGCATAATCACTGAGGATCCAGACAGCAGTGTGTGTGTGTGTGTGTGTGTGTGTGTGTGTGTGTGTGTGTGTGTGTGTGTGTGTGTGTGTGTGTGTGTGTGTGTGTGTGTGTGTGTGGTGTGTGTGTGTGTGTGTGTGTGTGTGTGTGTGTGTGTGTGTGTGTGTGTGTGTGTGTGTGTGTGTGTGTGTGTGTGTGTGTGTGTGTGTGTGTGTGTGTGTGTGTGTGTGTGTGTGTGTGTGTGTGTGTGTGTGTGTGTGTGTGAAGGAAATAGTGCAAGGAAATATACAGAGAGGGAACGGGTGTGAGCTGCTGCTAGGAGTGTCCTTGGACTGCCCTCCTCTCTGACGCACACACCCACCCACCCTTTCACACTCACACACACACACACACACCCACACACACACACACTTGTTCATTTACTCCCTCCTTGATCAGACAAATACAACACTCGGCTTGCATGTGTACGTACACGCTGCTAGGTACACACATACACACACACACACACACACAAATTGGTAAGCTCTTGGACTGAGCTCAGACATCTCATCAGGGATGCAGCAGAGCCCCTGTCTGCAGAGAGAGACAGATAGAGAGAGAGAGATCTCATCTGATGTGAAGTAGAACAAGGGTGGAGGGGTGCTAATTGATTTACATGGGTGAGGTGTGTGTGTGTGTGTGTGTGTGTGTGTGTGTGTGTGTGTGTGTGTGTGTGTGTGTGTGTGTGTGTGTGTGTGTGTGTGTGTGTGTGTGTGTGTGTGTGTGTGTGTGTGTGTGTGTGTGTGTGTGTGTGTGTGTGTGTGTGTGTGTGTGTGTGTGTGTGTGTGTGTGTGTGTGTGTGTGTGTGTGTGTGTGTGTGTGTGTAGCAACCAATGGTAAGTTAACATCCAACACAGCATGGCAACCAAAAAACGACAATGAATAAAAGTCCACACACGGAGGTTAGTATGCCAATGCGCTCATCTTTTTATTGCACAACAATGTATCGTCTTTTTACGAACGCTTAAACGACATTGCCACTGACTGACAGACCAGCTTATTGAGAGAGACCAGGGTGTATTCTCGGCCATCAGAGGTGGTGGACAAGACAGCCTTTTGGACGCAGGCCCAAATCAGCCCCCCCACTCCCATCGCCACCAGCTGTGCATCTCAGTCTGAAAGGACTGGATGGCAACAAATATCGCCAGCATCACAAGTATCCCCCTGATCCTTTGAGATCGATTTGGAAGTGCTGCGGCCCGGGCTGGGGGCTGATTTGTCCCTGGACTGTAGACATCAACTTAGACAGAGCTGGAGTTCTGAAATACTTAAAACTTGTTGTTAAGAGCAGAAGCAGAGCACAGCCTGAGACTGTTGCAGATTGGCCTCCAGAGAGAAAGAGAGACACACGCTGTGTCAGATATCTGTGCTGTTGTCTACATGGTGCTGGTAAAGTGTGTATGGATGCCCACACTGAGCTGCTCGGGCAGGCTGTGGAACTACAGTAAGTCTAGGGATGTGCTGGAGTCTTTTCTAGGAGCATTACAGTGTTGTTTTTTAGTGTGTCGTTACCATGTAACACTTTCCAGCTTGTGCTGGCGTCTCTCTCAGCTTCACATGGGTTTTAAACCCCTAAATGGCATCATATTCTCAAGTGGGACCAACATTATAGAAGGAAAGGCACAGGAACACACACGCACACACAAACAAACTCAAGCACACAATACACAGAGTCCTGAAGCAAAGAGAAGGCTTAGGTAAGCTAAGTAGGCTACAGTAGCTACGACACAAAGGTTTAACTGTTAGACTAAATTAAATCATTGTACAGTAGTTGGTTCACAACAATGTCTAGGTAGAAGGTCCCACTAAGAATCGTACACAGAACTCTGCATAGATAATACAAATACAAGCATGCACTCTGCTGTTATCTGTCAAGGTAACTCAACCCTGGCGTCGAGCTTGTGACTGCTGTGGCTCGTGAGCCAAATTCAGCCTTAGAGAGATCTTTTATTTTTTTAATGGCAAACCAGATCCATGTTCAACTAGCATATAGTTCAACGACGTGTGCAACACTATGGTTTGGGAAAGATGTTCCAGCATGTGCACAGTCTAGTTTTATTCCTGTATTTATATTGTGCAGTCGTCTCCACAGTTTCATTTGTTCTTTTCTTTCTTGCGTTTAGCTCTGTGCACTAAGAAGGTCGTCTAAGCTAACGTCCAGACTGCCGATATCCACCAGAAGCCTGTCAGAGCTCACCCTCTCACTGTAGAAAATGTTTCTTATACAGCAGGTTGCGGTAAACACGACAATGTGCCCCACATCTGTGTGTATACCATATGTACAGAACATGAATGTACAGAGTACAGCGCACATGGTGTTGGAAGGCTCAAACCAACAAAAATGTGCAATTTTGTGTTTCCCAAATCAGGGAAAATTATATATACTGACATTGTCATTTAAATTCAGGAATACTAGTCTGCATCTAATGTGTTTTTTTGTTTTAGTTTTTTTTTACATATATTGCAAGTTGAAAATAAAAACAGATATTTGCATTTTTACAGGCACATACACACCACAAAAATAGACTATGTGGAAACTAGATATACTAGGCACAAGGTATATACAGTCCATGTGCATGGGGCACATTTCAAAAACAACAATAAAACCAAATGTACTGATAAATCAAATACAGTACAACAAAAAGAATACCCTGATTTGCTAACATATCAACACCAAGGCATTCAGTACCCTTAATATCTGGTACAGCAAGAATGAGAGGTTCGAAACTTAGATACTCTCAATAATTGTCAGTCAGTGTCAAACATGTATGAGGGATTTCAATCCCACTTCACAGCAAGGTCCAGTAGAAGAGCCATTAAAACAATCGCACTTTGAACCCCCCGTCATCAGGCAGATACAGCGCTATATCACATTGTGGCTGGAAGCAGACTGACTGAACACACTTGTGACACAGACACACAACAGATAACTGACAGAAGTATGTGCTTGGCCCGGGCTGTATCAGCCTCATGGCTGCGGGTTGAAACTGAGTGGTACTGATCAAAGTGAGTCTGGGATGCCGTCCTTTGAGTGGGAGTGAATTACACACTACAGTATCTTACTGGATGGACGCAATGAAACAGAGACGGTGCCTGATATTGCCTGAAACATTAGCTCTTTAACTCTCCTCCCATCTCGCTCTCACTGACTGTGGACTCATTCACATCATATCAGCACAGTCCTGATAGCAGCGTAATAGGGCAAACTCTGGTATTAGCACAAAGGAACAGGGAAGAGGACCAATTGATTGCACTGGAACAGTATTGAAGCACACAACAGCTATTGACTCAAATGGACGTGATTCATTCACAATCTTATTGGCATTTTGGCATGAACCTTTCCCATAGGAAAAAACATATCAGCAGGTCACCCTTGAAAAAGAGAGCAATGATCTCAATGGGATTCACCTGCATAAATAAAGGTTTGAAATGAAATATACACAGTTCCCGATTTGCTGATGGATCGGGCTTCAGCACTGTGACCCAAGAATGGCAACGAACCAGGTTTAGTGCATGTTACTGATCAAATGGAAAGTGGAAATGTAGATGCTCCATAATGACAATGATCCAGGGTTTACAAGCGATATTATAAAGCCCTTGGATAAAAACAATCACTTACACCTTGTCTAAAGATTTAAATAGCTCTCAAGGGATCAAACTAGACGGCAGCGAGTTTTGTTAATAACAATCTGCCTCCATTCAATAGACCCATGTGTTTCTCCGCCAATCAAAATTCAAGGGGAATCTTTCGGCACGGTTAAATCAACAAGTTGATTATGGGAGGATGGACAAGTCTACATAAATCAATAGAGAGCCATGCTGCGGCGATCAATACATCCCTCTGGAAAGGTAGCTAACCTGAGTGAAATGTCCACTGCATTGATTTCACAGTTTGGCTAGGGGTCGATGCTCGGAGCTGGAAAAGTTGAGCACAATGTTTGTTTAGCACATTGATACAGCTGCCTGTTTTCTTTCCCAATTAGATTCACTTTTCGTCCTTTACAGTTTAACCAGATAATGGGTCCCGGGGAAGTACTGCACCCGTTTAAAAAGAATAGAGCAATCGATTTTCATTTTGATTACAAGGTTGAAGTGCCTAACTGAATGTCCTCAGTGCTCGCTCTGGACCGAGGAGTTCAAAGTGGTTACAACTCGCTCTCGTTCACGTCCACCTCAATACATTAAAAACAATTGATATTCTTATGCAGATGTGGGGATTGGATTGGGTGTGTGAGGGGGGGGTAACATACAGGTTAAATACAACAACTTTCTGCGCAGAGAAGCATCATCAAACCCAAAAAAGATTACAAAGACACTCAGCAGCACACACAGCAATGCCCACAACCCCTTGGCATCATAAAAGCCTCTTTAGATATCTTTCCCTTTATTTACATGGCAGTTTATATCTGATTAGCTGTCTTCCTTCTCTTATGGCATACATTCAGCGAGAGAAGGCTTTTAGGTTCAACAGGATCAGAATATTTTGAACAAATAAAACCAAGCCTCAACGCAATCCTGTAATTTGAGCAATAGGTTTGTTTAAGATCGAATTGTTGTGACATTCGTGGGAGTTTCGGCTGATATGGGGCACATAGAGACTTTGATATGGAGCAAAGAGTTTTTACAAGTGAGGCATTAATGCCCCATATTTCCCACCCCCAGTCATCTTACAATTTAATATCTTCAAATGAGATTAAAGTGACATTTTTGAGGATTCCTCCTGTGACTCTAAACCAGTTTTGGGCAGTTTGTCCCGTCTATACAAAAATGAAACTGCACGTCCTCTTATTCCCTTCAAACATTTTTGGTTAAGGTAACAACATGGTCACTGGATTACAATACTTCAAGTGAAGCCACAATAGCTGCTGGATTCTTTAAGAGTTCACATTAAAAAGAAAACAAAGGAAATTGTTCCTGTACAGCATATGTATTGATATTGATATTTATATTCATATATATTTATATATAGGCGGGGTAGAGTATTGCAGACTTATATTGCATGTGTTAATCAATAAACCTAGACAAAAACAAGCAAGTATACAGTATGGGTTGTTCACAAATGTTACCTTCGATAAAGCTCAGATTATTTAACCACCTTTGCATTCAGGGTTACAATCAGTGTGCTGACCAAACAGCTGACCGCCTCCCAGATGTTTCATGGAAATAGGTCAGTGCCACCGTCAGCATGTCAAACCAATTGCGCTTGACAAAGTGTAGTGTGTGAGTCCATTCTCTGAAAATAGAACCAAAACGTACCAACAAACTCACGCGCACAAACTTACACCCACATATATACATACACACAAACCAAATATATATGGCTTCTAACGTTGAATCAAGGCAGTTAAATAAATGGCATTTCTTCTATGTTCCTTTTTTAGTTGATACAGACACAACCAGACTTTGTGTTCAAGCTCAACTTTGGTTTGGGTAGATACAATTAATATAATATCACTCCTTACTTTTTTCAACAACTATTTACACATCGATGTAAGATCGACCAGCGGTCTAAAACACTATTTTCACTACAATTTTAAACAATATGAAGAGCAATGTGTTCTTTTGCTACGACAGCTTATACAGAAAAATTACACTCAGAACACTTTTGAACGCTTAAAATGTCATTGTCATTTGACTTCAAGTCCCTGATTTTCATTTTTAAGTCCAGCTCCTGCTAGATTGCATTGCATGGATTCTACACAGTATGCAATAGTTACATGAATCATACTTTTCTTCATATCTTTACAGTAAAGACAGCGATATACAGTAGGTGTTTGGAAGCAGAGTGTAAGGGGTGATACTAAGACTAAAGGTGCTGGCACAGTAATCTAGACCAGTTCCACCTTAAGTTATACTAGTTTAATTGTATAGACTACTCCTAGCCAAAGTGTCTCAAGGCTTTGAGTTGCTCTTTTCCTTCTGCTGACACCAGCACACAGTGCATCCTGGTCGAATGACGGCTGGCGCTGGCGCTAGCTGAGTGGTCATTCAGCAGGCTGACAGATCAGCTGGACTGACCGAAAACAAACAGATTCTCCTACAAAAAAGGCCTCTTTCCTGAACCCTACCAGGGTCACAAGTTGGAAGACAGCCGGGATCTGGCAGAGTCTAGCTCTGGAAGGCTGACAATTGAATCTTTCTTAGGAACTCCAGAGTCTGGAGGTCCTGATCCAGCAGCTGCTGCTACTGCCCCCATTCCAGCAGGTCCACCAGGAGGGGCTGTGGAGGCAAACGCCACCCTCGGTTGAGCTGCTGCCGACCTTCCTACCCCTGAGGGCCCTGGCAGGTTGGGGTTAGGGGCCTGAGGGGGACCAATGGAGTTGTTAGAGGTGCGGGTGGACTGTGGAGGGCTGGGGACTGCAGAGGCAGCTGGTGATGTCTTCTCCTGGGGGAGTGAGAGCTGGGAGGCAGACCTGGCCCGGGTATCCTGGCTCAAGCTACTTGCATGAAGGGAGTGGGTGCTCTTGTGTGAGGCAGGCCTCTGCTGGATATGAGTGGGGCTGGGTGCATGGTGCTGTACCAGGGACAACTGGGAGCCAGAGGGTCCCGCACTCGCCATGTACTGGAAAGTCCGTCCTGAAGCTGCGAGCGGGCTTTGGACAGGCGGGCTGGAGATGGCAGATCCAAACGCCCCTCCGAGCGTCTGAGGGGGTTGAGATTGAAGTGGGGACATTGCGACTGGGCTGGCCAGGCTCTGCATCACGTGAAACCTCCGCACCATGCGAGGAGACTGCAGAGTTGATGGACCCACCAGGGGACTCGCCATCTGAGGACAAAAGCTCATGGCCACAGCCTGCTGGAGAGTGGCGATGGCAGAGCCTGACTGAGGCTGGCTGGGGGGGGCAAAGATACCGCCGATGGAGGGAGTCATGGACATGGCCCGCGGCCGCTGCAGGTCCACGCGCTTCACCATCTCACGGTCGTACTTGATGATCTCCTGGATCATCTCGTTCTCCTGGTTGTTCAAGGCACCAGTGTTGAGATCATGCTGAACCTTGTGCAGCAGGGTGGAGTTATTTTTACCTTCAGACAAAAATAAATTAATAGGTTTATTACAGAGCTGCATACAGACAGGCCAGAGAGGACAAAAAGCAGAACACATAATAAATATATATGGAACGAAAGAATTTGGAAAGGGAAACAGAATGAGTTAGATTTAGCGTGTGATGTCCTTCACACCAGGTACATCCTCTAGCAGAACAGCCCCGAGGATAATGGATGTGTCACCCCACACCCAATCTAATGTTACAGTGTCTCATGTCGTTCTGAAGGAACAGCACGACTCGTTACTTCCTATTCTAACATTAATTTTCTAAAAAACACATCTTTAGAATTATTCTGTTCTCTGTACACAAGGTTCATTTTAGCATTTGTATTTGATCAAATAGAGCCATGTGTAGAGATTCAAAATAATACAATACAGATGTTACGGGATTTCGTTCTAGTGATATGGTTGACTGCATCCATGTGCCCATATGTCGGCCTCTAACATCACGTATGCATGCCCTGGAAGCATGCCCTTTTTACCTATTCGGTCTAGACGGTCAATGGCAACAGTCTCAAAGGCGCGTCTCATCATGGGATATTCTTCCAGCACCTCATTGAAGTGGTCCACAGACAGTGAGTAGAGTCGACAGTAAGTCTCTGCTCGCACACTGGCCGTTCGCCGACCTCTCGTTAATAAACAGATCTCTGAAAGCAGGAAGGAAAAAATGCATCAGTTTTAAAAAAAGAAGCTCAAAATGGCACATCCAGAAAAAGACGATGCCACAAATTGTGTCCTACCTCCAAAGTAAGAGCCATCAGAGAGTTTCATTGCCAGGGTGCCCTTGGTGATGACGCTGCAGACTCCGTGCTGAATGAAGTACATCTTTTTCCCAATGGTGCCTTCCCTTATTATGTAATCATGCGGCTGGAATACCTCAAAACGTAGCTTGGTCAACATGGCCGTCACAAAGTAGGGCTCTGCGTTGGCAAATAGCGGCATTGTCGCCACCAGCTTGCGACAGTTGAAGTTAACAATTTCCTAAGAAAATACATTGTTTTGGTGAGTAACGTCTGTTACGTCTCTAAAGTACTATTTTCAAAATTAAACATGACGAGATCATAGTGCAAACTATGACTAATCTTAGGTTTCTCAAATAATCTTATAGTACAACATATCATGTGTAATATTTGCATTTTTTTCTGTTTTGTCTTACCTCTCTGAGGGGCTCACTGAGTTCTCCCAAAATGCTCTCCTCATCAAACATCTTGCCCTGGTATCTGTGCTCGTAGTAGTCATGGATTTTCTGTCGGAAGTCGGACGGCAGCTTATGGAAGGACATGTACTGCTCCACTTGTTTGTACTGAGGCAGACAGAGAAAATATGATGTTAATGCAGTACACATAATAACTCTTACACTGTAACAATGTTTGAATGTATTGTCCCTTTTGAAGAGTACATCTGGAGATATTCTGTGTTTTTCTTAATTTGGTAAAAACTCTATGAAGAGGATCTAAAAACCAAAATGCATTGATCCCTGTCTGTGTGGTCAACGCCTGATATATTCGTCTGTGCCAAAAGGCTCCTTTGTTGTCCCAAAAAATATAAAAAACAGATCAATGAGCCACACTGTTGCTTTGGGTGACATGTTCTTTTATTATGATACAAATGGGCACTGGAGTGCTTTTCTAGTTAA
Organism: Pseudochaenichthys georgianus; assembly: GCF_902827115.2. Taxonomy (NCBI): domain Eukaryota; kingdom Metazoa; phylum Chordata; class Actinopteri; order Perciformes; family Channichthyidae; genus Pseudochaenichthys; species Pseudochaenichthys georgianus. The sequence continues at coordinate 21,327,165 of NC_047519.1, forward strand.
TCCCACAGCTAGCATCCTGCTGCTGCTAGATACGCACTGCAAACAAATTAGTATATCTTTATAGCTGAAATATAGCACTATCTAATGCATTAGTTGAGTATGATTGGCTAAAAACCACAGTGCCAAGCTTCATTGATAACTATTCAGCATTTTATAGAAAAAGGAAATTACATATTTGCTAAAATGATAGACATTGTAAGGATAAATGGATAATGTGCACAGCATATGTACACACTTCTGTACGCCGAAAAGCAAGTATGCAGAGATTTTTCAAATATGTTTGTAAGCATCCAGCAACATATATGTTGTGCCATATGACATTTAGGAAGCTGTTACACATTTGTTTTGTGGGGTTCACTGATTTCTACACTTAGAGTTGGCAGTCCAATGCAACAGCCTGGCGGTAAATCTCACGCTCATGACGGTCATAATGTTCAATTTAAATTGCAAATGTATAATCGAAGTCCCAGATTCAGATATATGGGCGGTTTGGAGGCTGTAGCTCATAGTGCTGTTGGAATTTATAACATTATCCTCAGAGATTTTCTCGTATTTTATTTTTGGGTAAACAAAATATTACAGTATAAACACCTCTCAGTATAACGCAATAAAATCCAACAGCACCACAAACTACAGCTTCCAAAAAGGATTGCAGCTTACCAAGGAAAATCAACAAGGGATCTCTCCGGGGATAATGCAACAGCAGTTTACCCATATGTCTTCCAGTGGGTCAACAAACACAAAACAAACAACAGAAAACAAAACAAGCACTTGCCCTTCAGCTGTCAACTGAAATGTGCACACTTGCACTTTAATCAATGCTACCTAGAAGCTGATCAATGTCAGATCAATCAAAATTGAAGGGGTCCAACAAGGCAACACAAACAATCAGCTCCTATTTTTGAGATATGCTAATCACAATCCATCCAGAGAGACTTAGAAACCAAAAGCTGTACAGCTTTTCCTGTGGAGAGGGGAGTGATGGATGCGGCGATGAACAGAACTGACAGTTAACTTTGAACAGAAAAAATATGTTTCCTTGTAATCAGACTGTGCGCATTTCAACCAAGCTCAAGTGGAATGGTGCACAAGAGACACCGCTTCATCCTGCACCTATAATGTAACAAAACATTGACACCATTTTGAGAGTGCAGTGAATGCAGTGAATGCACCGCAGGCAGGCACGTGCTGTGAGACAGCTGGCATCTCCTGACAATGTGTTCAACAGGTTTGTTTTAGAGTAGTGAGAACGCCCCACAACTGCAGGGTCCCAGGTTCACTTCTGGTGATGCTGCATCAGCTGTCCCGTCCGATCCCCCGAGGAAAACTGTGAGGTCCACCTGCTCACCCACGAGAGCTCTGAATCCTCTACAGACTCAGATGCATGCCTTGCTTGCACAGACTGGCTCTCTGTTTCCAAAAGAGAGACATATTTGGATAACAAAGATTTTGAGTGGTTCATAACTGAATACTCGTGTACACAGAAGAATCCTGTAGCACAAAGCAATTCAATTCCATCTTTCATGACAGCAGTACACTGCTCCACTACACAGCTAAAAAGCACCTAACTATACGTAATAACAGCTGATATTGTCTTTACAGAAATAAATAAAAACTAAACAGACCTGTCCTTGTCTTTATCATTTCATATAATTAGGGTCCTATTAGCAACAGCAACTAAATGATCACAACTGCAGAATTTTGAATTGATTCTACTTCAGTATTTGGCTAAATATACTTATATTCCACAACTGAGAATGTTACAGTTTTTACAGTGCAGTCAGGAAAGTATTACATTTTGTATCACTGTTTTATGTAATATGAAACACTACATCTGGGTTAAAAGTGCCGATTCAGTTTGACTTTGAGCGTGATAACATCCATATCAGATTAACCGCGTAGGAGTGCTAACGTGTTATTTATGTACAGCCATTCCATTTAGAGAGACTGAAAGTAACAAGTTAACATAGATGTGAATCAGGACTTCATATTTCATATTTGGCTGAAAATCCTTTACTGTCAATGGCTGGCTGAACTGTATGACCTGAAGATATCGGCAGACACACTTGGCATCCTCCGCTGCCAAGTGTGTACTCCTCAGTTCTTGCTAATTTCTGGAGCTTTTTAAAAACTCAGTGTGGTTTTCAGCACGGAAACACATACCCGTCTGGAGTGAAGTTTGTTCAGTCATATTATCCTGTCATTTTGGGGGAATATAAAAGGATGCAAGTCCAACATTGCACACTGGCTATGGATGTTAACAGTGAACACAAACTGCTAACACCATCAACACCAAGGTCTTTAAACATTTACAGTTCAGGATGATTCTTATATCTGTGATAACTTTGGAGATCTCCTGACTTTTCATATTGTCCAACACTTGTTGTATGACCAAGTTCCAATCAGCTTAAGATGAGTTGTATCCAAGTTACAATTATTACTGTAAAAGCTCTAACGCTGGCTTCTCCAATATTTAACAGTAGGTGGTAAATGCATAAAGACTGGGTGTCTATATTCTATTTCAAATCCAATGTGCTAGATTACAGAACAAATACTTTCTGAACTGTATGTAGGTTTGAAGCTACTACATGCTGTTCCTGCAGAGGGGGGGTCGGTATGCAGTGACCCCACAATGCGAGGAAACAAAAGTACACTCTAAAAACGAATTCAGGCGACCTTTCACCTCCACTTAATTAAATGCATGGTTGCAAGATAAAAATGTGAGTTAATTGATTTAGATAAACATTTTAAGTTGAAAACATTAATTTATAAGTTGTGTTGACGTAATAATGTTGGTAATTACATCAACTTAATATTGTGTGTAATTTAAACTCTGATTTCTGTGTTAATTGACTTAAAACTAAATTCAAGTTGTAGTAAGTAATGCAATTGGCTTGATAACTTAATTGTTCTACACCTTGAGTTAAGGATTTCAAGTCCACTCCCACTTAACATGCCTGGACAAGTTCCCACAGTTAAGACAAATAGAAATATACAAAGGACATTTTAAGGTGAGTGTCATCTTTTGTCTTTCAAATACAGTAGATAGCCTTGTAGTTGCACTGTATAGGCAAACTCAGCAGCCTTTGAACTGTGAATAGTTCTGTGAGAGGATACAAAGTAGTAGAGGCTACTGTGAGAGTAAAAATACTTTGGTTACTATTGTGATGTTGCTTTTTATTCAAAATGAATCTCGTGAAGCAGATCAAGGATGCTTCTTGTGGTAGGATCGTTATTTAGAGTTGTCATTGAAATGCAAGTTGTTGGCAGTCTCCCGTTCAGAATATATTCATTTAGGTCATTTCTCTTTTTTTCCTTTCTCAAAAATAGCACAATACAATTGAAGTACGCAGAGAACTATAGCCATCCGCTGCCTTGTCGTGAGAAAAGGAAGAGGACCTTTTCAAGGAGTTTAGCGACGTAATTAAAAATCTTGAAGTAAAATAAAATCCACGGGCCCAGTGTAAAAACACAGGACAAAAGCACTGCTCTCTGTCAGCTACATTTTGAAGCATATTGCACTTTTGGCCACACCCCAATCAATAATATCTTAGCAACGTTCAGCATGGATAGGTGTTGACAGCAATGGCATGCAAAGGATTGTGTAACATTTGAAAAGTGGCTTCTGCTCTTCACTTAACCAGTTCACATATTGTATGGAACCTGCTAAAAAGATGAGAAGATACACTAAAACTTGCAAGGTTGTGATTGACAAAATCTGTTCACATGCATTGAAACACTAAGCAAAGTACTCAAAAGCACCTCTGTGTGTCTTTAGGACCACATTGCCATGACGACACACACATGCAGACTCAATAGGTGAACACAATAGCAGCGTTGCTTTAGCAGCTGGTAATAATGGCTCTGAATTCGCTAAGAGTGACAGTTTAAAAAGTATGCAATTGCCTAATTCATTATCTCTTATGCGCTAACCTATTATTTAATGTGCTTCAAAAGGACATGAATATCGCCTTCATCAGTGACCGGTCCACCCCAGGATCTAACCATACGATGGCAGCCACCGTGGTCGAGGGAAACAAATGACTGAGCAAGCATTCTGCGTTAAATGTGTTCATACTGTTTGAAATAATGACTGTCGGCAGTGTAAACATCTTTGATACATCTTTTGTCAAATGGATGTGTGTGATCTGCAGATTGGTGGCCATTGAGAGTTTGTTTGATTTGACATATTTGGCACTGGTTTTAAATATGCAAAGGCCTCTAACTTCGATGTGATGGCAGCATTTATTTGCTGTGTCCCCATTTTCCATGGTAATATGGCTAATGTGTTTATTTATTATTTGTGGGGCAATTTAAATTTGTGTTATTTATCTTTTTTTTCAAGATTGAAATGAAGCTCAGCGCAAGTTCTTTCAGGAAGACTGGGTGTATATACATTCACTCCGCAGCTGCATATAATCAGCTCATCACAGGCGTTCTCTTTAACCTATTACATTTCACCTCATTCTCCAGCAGCCAATCACCGTGCTGCAGCCAAACTATAAAATGGTTCTCCTCTCTCCTGCAGTCAGCTGTGATTTCAGGTGTTCATGCACCTTATCATATGGCATGTGTCAATAAATGTTCAAACAAAATGAATTCTCTCCTGATTGAAACATCAGGTGTTGAGATAAACAACTGCAGTTCAAAATTAAAAGTGAATTGCCTAATATTTTTGTTGTGGAATCAATTAATTTCTTTCTTTAAAGGCAAAAACATGAAAAAGCTAAGAAAAAAAATATTGAATACAATATATTTGGAGCAACTTCATTTATAAATGGTTGTCAACTAAAAAACGTGTGTTCACAATGAGGGTAATTAAGTACACACAACTTAAAATTCCTTTTAAATCATACGGTAAAACAAGTTGGAGCAACTTAATCTTTGGAGTAATCAACTTCAAAACTTGTGTTTATGCTACCAATTATTAAGTAAGTGGTTTGTTTTTAGAGTGTATTGTCAGTCTGCCAGGAAGAAGCTAAGCGTGTTTCTCCCACGCTGCTTCCTTCTGCCATAGAACATAAACATAGATAAAACGAACATTTGAATTATTCAGCAATCAAGCTAAAGTCTCCCGGGCAGAGGGGGGGGGGCAGCTGCACAGCTCCATGATGGAGTTACACAACACACGTCTCACCTGCATGAGTGACTCTGCTTCCTGACATCTGCAGATGGAGAGCGGCCTGAAGAAATGACCCAGTGTCACAACTCCTTACCCGACGTGCCAAAGCTAACACTGCAGCTGCTGAGGCTTTCATAAGGTGGAAGTGCTGATTGTGAACAAAGTGTAGGTGTTGGGGCGGTCTGGCAGCGAGGGAAAACCTCACACTCCCCGCAGAGATGCAGCCGCCGAGCAGCTGTGGTTGGACTGTGACTCGGCCATGTCTGAATTAATGAGGCAGCAAAAGCCTATCTGGTTGATCTTGGATGGAGGCATTTAATGACTTGACTTTAAGAGCAATGACACAGTGCGGCGTATCGATCATCACCAAGCCAACCTGAAAACCCTCCAGTGTCACAGAGGAGAGAGGGCGTCACAGCACCTGCAGGGAGCTGACGAGCACCCAAAGGAGAGAGGAAATGACATCTATTTTCTGTTTCACATTGATGACAATGTATGCGGCATAAACGCTCCACTGACATTTTGTCATCTAAAATGCTGCTTATGGGAACCTTTGGGGAAATGTATGGAGAGTTTCTCATTGACTGATTATATATTTCTACTTATAAGCCCATTAAGTACTTACCCATGAGCTTCCATCTTTTAATGATATCCCACTCATTCTCCATATTTCCTTTTGTTAAAGTTCCTTTCCTTTTGCCTTATTTCCTGTCCTTTCCCATCATCAATTTTAATTCATTTCATTTACCTTCCTTTCCTTTTTTAGTTTCCTTTCCTATCTTCTCCTTTCTGTTTCTTATCTTTCCTTATGTTTAGTTCTGTTTCCTATCCTTTGTATTTTCTTATTTTTCTTTCTTTTTTGTTTAGCTTCCTTACTCTTCCCATCCTCCTATTTCCTTTCCTACAACCTCTTCCCATTGGAAATTCTAATTCTAGGTTCATCCCAAACGGCCATGTGGATGTATAATTCTTTCACTTAATTCCCTGCTATATCGGCTCATTATATTATACAGCACATTTACCAAAGAGAAGAACATCAGATAGTGGTAAGTCAGAGCTTGCCTTGTTCTTCTTAAATTGGGAGATGTGTACACAGAGAGGAACAACACACTGTGGGGTCTCACATAGTATAAAGTCGTATTAAATGAAATGAGGCTTCTGAAGAAACTCTGATATTCCTATAATTCAGTTAAAGGCAGGGACGACTAAAGTAGACTGACTGATAAGGCTTTGTTCATCAGACACACTTTCTACTAGTAAATAACATGAGCCGGGACTGGGGGGGCTATTTTTTGTTGTAGACGTTGGCGGAGGAATTTCTTTGGCCACAATCTCTGCAAAGTCAGGCTGGTTGTGGATAATTGGAGCGATCAGTGACATGCAATCTGGCTTAAAGAAGACATATCACTGTTGTTGATGGTGGCAGCGGCACGCAGAGGGAGCGGAGGAGGAGGGGGAGCAGGTAGAAAACAATCTTGTACACAGTATTGTGCCACATCATGGCAGAGAGCTCAGACTAATGTCTGTCCTCTGTCTTCCTTACTAAGATTAGTCTCTCTACGACTACAAGAGAGGAGCGCTGATTCAATGTGAAACCCCTGTGAAGCCACTAAGGCATGATTATTGATGCACAAGGTGTATCTGTGCAGCATTATATAACTAGTCTACTGTCTGCTGCATATCTTAAGGCATACTGTTTGATGTAAAGGGGAGGAATGTATGCAAATACGACTTTAAAAGGGTATGTTTACACTTCCTTGATAGCTGGAAGTGATGTCACAGCAACCACTGTGTGATTTCAGTTATATATACATCCCAGAAATAAATAAACAGGGGGCAAACATGGATCAAGTGACTGAGAAACTCCCTGCACAGTGCACACCTACATCGGACTTCCAATGTATTCTGGCTTATTAGACCAAACAGGTATCAATGACAATTTAAGGGACATTCTCACATTCTTACACCATAAGTACAAGTAACCGTGTCTAAAAGTCAGCCTCCGAGTTGACATTGACAGTGACACTTGGGGAAAAGAACTAAAGAAGTGTCAACATACTGCTAACAAAATAGCCGCCCGCCTGCAGAAACACTAACCTTGGGTGTTGCATCTCAAAAGAAAATCCAATATTAAAACCAATATAATGCAATTAGCTGATAAAACTAGTGTTTTTTTATCTTGTGAAAAGGCTAATGGCTAATGAAGTGAAAACACTGTGTGTGTGTGTGTGTGTGTGTGTGTGTGTGTGTGTGTGTGTGTGTGTGTGTGTGTGTGTGTGTGTGTGTGTGTGTGCGCGCGCGCTCGTGCGTGCGTGTGTGTGTGTGTGCTTACACCATGAAGTGTGAAGGGCTTGTAATGCTGCATTATCTAGTGACATCACACCATGTTACATAAAACCTGATAATGTTAGTGTTCACTGTTACATAAATAACAAAAAGGTCTCTGAAAAGCCACCAAGCCAAATTCTGCCTAAATATAACCAGCATGCATTGTGAGTCTGACATTACTGCCGGGCTGAAATGCTAGCTCGATCCTCACTGGGGCTCTAACAGACTGCCAGCAGACTTGTTTTGCTAACACTCTCCAAATGATAAAAATGTCACTCACAGTCCTATCCGGAGGCATGGCAAATTCACCCGGCAGCATCGGCATCATCCTCCCCGGCATGGCTGGCACTTTGCAAGTTTCTTTATTTATTTAAATAAACACATCTTCTGCTGAAATGCTAATCCTCACAGAGCAGGAAGTGAAATAGAAAATCCGACAACTGGTCAGAAAGAAGGTTCTGGGGTAATGCACTTTCCTACCTTCAGCAGATCCAAAACTATTTTCTTTGGGTTGAGGGTGCATTAGAAGTATAAATTAATCCGAACAGACCAGACAGCATTATAAACTAATATCCTTATGTAAAAGCATTTATGTTTCTTACTTCTTAAATTATCCTCAAACTGAATACAATTACAGGACGTGTGTGGATTATACACACTTATACAACTCATCACAGCTCTCAGACATGAGACCTAGTGCTTGTAGTGAAAATGTAACTGTATTTAAAACCAGATTATTGGCTTTCTTGCACAGGATGCTCATTTACTGTCATTTACTGTGGGGGCAACCATTTCTCACAGACCACACGCTATGGATTTCTCTCAGGCCTTTTAACCCCCATCATCCAGGACACACAGGAAAGAGCAACAGTAAGCTCTCAACTTGCCGATTTGTTGTTTTCTAAAGCAGTTATTGGAAATGATTTATACCCAAGTGGCCAGCCGCATGCATGAAAAAACCCCATGGGAAGTTCCTTCCAGCGACGAAACGCAGACATAACACTAAACGACGAGATGTCGACAGTGTTCAAAAATCTCGCAGTGCACCAGGACTTGTGTCGACAACAAGGCCCTGCCATCTCCCACAGGTTTCCCCTCCCCCCCTCCCTTTGCTCCCTGTAGCAGACAGTTAGCAGTAGCACTGCACCTCTCAAGGACACCACCACCAGAGAGGATAAAGGGAGGGGGGGTGGAGAAAGAGAGAGCAGAGAGAGGAGGGATACAGATAAGAGGGAGAGCAGAAAGCAGGTGGAGATATTTAAAAAAGGTTGAGCGGAAGAAAAGAAGGGAGAGATAATGCAGAGAGGGATGGTCGAAGATGCATACCGGTTGATACAGAGTGCAGGTACCAGTGAGTGAGTGGTCAGGAAGAAGGAAGATGGAGAGAGACCGAAAGAGAGGCAGCCATGGTTGCTTACGTCACCTTCAGGATGACATTGGCAGGACACACAGGTCTGCTGCCTCATCAATTCTACTGCTGTCCAAGGGGACATCATATCACACACACACTCTCTCCCTATGTCTCGTTCTCTCTCACACATCAGACTCCCCCTCCACACACAAACGCCCAGCCCCTGGCGACGTGGCTCTACCTGGCCGAACACACCCGCAGCCTCTGATTGGCTGCTGAAAGCCAGTAACACTCCCCCTGCTCCCCGGCCAGCGAGACTCTGCTTGGAAACAGGGAGGCTGTGCCGCTACACCAAAGGACACTGCTGCAGCACTGCTCCAATCCCATCCTGGTTCAAAAGATGACCAATAGGCAAACACAAAGACCAGCTAACTAACAATACACATTAGTGGTTCAACAGTATCTGATAGAGGTCATAACCCAAAGGAAAGTCACCTGATGCTGCACTGTGCTGGCCCTCCACAATACATCTGCAAAATCTTTCCACTAATGTCCCTGCATTTTAAATAAATTAATAGATAAGTCTACCATAGGATACATTTATTTTAACATGCGGCAAACGTTTAACAGAGTTAAATCAGATAGACAAAAACACAGAAGGAGAAACGGACAAAAATAGCAGTACCTTGGTTTTGATCACCTGAGATTATTTTTTTATCGACAACAGAGGAACTGACCAACCAGTCGGTCATCAGTACAAAACTCCTGCTGCGCAGCAACATGTGGTTGAAAGTGATTCAACTTTTCCACCCCGAGACAGATACCCAAACTTAACGTATCAGCATCATTACTTACCTGCTACCAGTGATCTTCTATTCACAAATATACCTGTAAAATTACCTTTAAAGGTCCCATGTCATGGCCATTTCTACTGATCACAATTCCATTGTTGAGGTATACTAAAACAGATTTATATTGTGCAATTTTCCAAAATCGCATTGGTTTCTCATACAGCATCTCTGTATAGTATGTGTATTCACTCTCTGTCCTAAACGGCTTGTTGGAGCTCCTGCCCCCCCCCCTCCCTGTGAGCCCAGTGGCCGTCTGCGAGACAGCGAGACACAGCAAAACCCAGCCCGAACACACACACACACACACCCGCAGCCTGGCTGGGAGTTTGTGTGTGTGCTCACACATCGACTTACAGCCTCGCCACGTCCCGCCGTCTCAGGGAGGAGAAATCGGTGGAGTTGCAGCTGAGAAAAGATTGAGTGTGTGTGTGAGGAAGTCCGCGGATTGGCCCATTTCGACCAATCCACGGACGTAACGTAACGGCTCCACGGATTGGTCCATTTGGACAAATGGGTTCATTTGGGTATGGGCACGTCACTGTACCCAGGAAGAAAACAATGGAAAAACAGAAATCTCCAACGAGGCGTTCTGGGGCAGCATAGACTGGTCTTTTCTGTGTTAGAGCTTTACTCGCTACAGGGTGTACTTTGAGGGTTTGTGACTCTGCAGACCGTTTACATGCATAAAAAGCTTCATAACACACAAGGGGACGGGTAATAACCGGAAAAGCATGACATGGGACCTTTAAGGTAAGGTGAGGCTGCAACAACACATCAGTTCTTAACTATGTGAGATATTCACCTTCTAGGCTTGTGAAGGTCATCGTTAATAAGATATAACTTCAACCTCATATTCTAAACCTCTTGCATTTAACCAGGTATGTTCAAAATATAATGATATTTTTTTCATTCTTGCAACTCTCAAAAGACCTTAAATATCAGAGCACTCCATACCCTATCTTGCATTGTTAACCAAAAAAGAAAAAGGTGTGTGTCTTCCCCTTTGATTTGGACCCCTTTACAATTGAATGGGTTCTTCTATGGCGGATGCAAAACCCCCCAACTAAGTTTCAAGAAAATCAGATCGGTATTTTATTTCATCTGAAGATAGACGAAAAATGAAAAAAGTGCTTCATAATCTGGCAGCGCTGGTGTTTTGGCTGCCGGATTTGGCATCCCCTCTGTACCTTTTGCCAGGATGGTCATCACTCACCAAAATCACACTGGTGTTAGTTATTCCCTCTAGTTCAATTGAAGAACCTTTCAAAGGTGCTGGGCCCTGTCTCCAGTCTTCACGCTAAGCTAAGTTAGCCTTCTGGTGACCAAAGCTTCATTTTTAATGAATGGCACCAATTCTCTTATCTAGGTCTCAGCTAGAAATCAAATAATTCTCAACATGTCAAACTTTTCCTTTGATAAGAAATAAAAGTGTAACACTGGAGGTTAAGCGGGTAATAGGAAACATGTGAGAACATGAGACGGACGGAGGTGATTTAATGAAGCTGCTCACCTTTTCCTGGTACTGCCGCCTGGAGGAGTCCAGGGACTGGATAAGAGCTGTTGCATGGCCAATGAAAACAGCATAGCAAGTAGCTCCTACAATCATACTCAGCATGGTGAGCCAGATATCTGAGAGACTCTCCGGGGCCTGCCGGCCATAACCGATGCACAGCATGTGGCTCATTGCCTTGAACACAGCGAAGGAATACAGCTCTGACCAGGTATCATTCTGTGGAGAGAGAGAAAAGGTTGATAAGCAAACAATTAAAGACATCAATGTAACATAAAAAGGCTTGTTTTGGGGGAGAGCGGTGGCAGAGTAGGCCGCCAGAAAAAAGTTAGGGACAGCAGGGTCGTGGAATAACTCTTATTCAAACGAAAACCCCAGGGACAGAGAAGCATTAGAAAGAAAGAGGGAGGAAGTAAAAACGACATCAGGGGAATCCTTCGAGGCCTAATCAGTAAAGTAGAGTCGGTTCGGAAATTATTTCCTCAGAGAGGAATGATAATGAGAGGTCATTAAGTATGCCCTCTCAGAGCTGTGAGAGTTGGAATCTACTCCAGGCAGCCGCCACCGGGCAGCTTGTGGTGAGAATAATGAAGGGGAAAGCCTCAGGTCGAGAGTCACAGAAACATCAGGGGCATTGGTCATGTTGTCCGAACACTCTGAAAACATTGAATCAACACTTTTCTAGATGTAAATAGTGGCTCTGTGTTTTTCCACTGTACAGATTTTGGCCAAACCTCCCTTCTTCACAAAGAAAGAGACGGGGGGGGAATGAGCGATCCGAACAAGCTCCATTGATCTGATACCTTTGTCCAGCAGCTTCCTTTGTCTCTCTTTTTTCTTTCATTAGCTCTCAGCGGTGACTGTGGTGACCTCAACCTGAACAGACTTCTGATGCCAATTAATTAAAAGAAAAACCAAAAGCCGGGGTTGAAGCCCAGTTTTTTTTTTTGCCTTATTGAATTCATTCTACCAGGGGAACAAGAATCTTTTATAATGAAACTGTAATATTAAAGCAGCTTAAAAAAGGAGGTTAAAAACAGCCTCCTTCAAAAACCTCTCAGAGCTCAACAACATTGTCTACACACACTCCTCTAGCAGGCTACAGAGAGGACAATTATTCTTCAGCAAAGGCAATAAACGATATCCTCTCTAACTTATGGATTTGCATTAGCAGTCCAATATTGTATGCGCCATCACATTATAAAACACACTTTCCTTTCCTGGCTCATTCCAAAAAACTCAATCAGCCAATCATTCTGTTAAAGTCATGTATCTGCAAAAACTTTTCATGAGTTGAGAAAAGTGCATATATCATTTTAAATGGCTAATTCTTCAGGGTATTTAAACCTTGGGGTCTGGGAAATTGCCACGAAGAAAAAATCAATAAAAGCTAAATAAAGATTGATTAATAATAAAATGAATCATTAGAAACTCTAAAGAGCAAAACGATAAAGTAGATTAACAATACAACATCTTGTCTTGTGTCTGTTTGATGAAGTTAAAGGGACAGACACAGGGAACGAAGCACCTCTACGTCACAAGAAGAAAGAAACAACTGACTCCAAAAATAAATACAGCTCCACCAAGTGGGCTGAGGCTAAATGGTGTATGTGAAAACAGAGAGAGAAACGGTGGAGTGAAACAGGTTGAATAATAGATGAATGATGAGCACTTTGATTCCAAAATAGCACAGGCAAGATAAAGGCAGAGAGAGACTGCATATCCTTATAAGTCTCTACAGGCCTCCCCAGGGACTTCAGTTTGGGAACTATCCGTTGCTTTGTTGGTAATCACCGTCTCCATTAGCTGCAGATAGTGGGTTTGAAGTCGGCTCATAACGCAAATGGTTTCAAATTCAATCTCCAGTGTCCTAAAAAGGCCTTTTTGTGTTTGCCTCTGTGATCTTACTGTGCGGCAGGCCTCTTATCCCACATACAGATGAACTCAAAAATATATTTGACCTGCCAAACAGAGTGAGCAGATGTTATATATATACTTCCAGAAGTGAAAATACAGAGTGTGTGCTGACTTTGAGTTAATAGCAGCTCTTTGAGAATGTAATGCTCGTCAGAAAACAACATGAAATATTAAATATATTAGATTTAATATTTGTACACAAGGTGATGACAGAGTAAAGGTATTTGTTCGCATGTGTCGAAGAGGTTCATTAAACATGAACATGATAATCAAAGTGTTAAGATATAAGCGTGGCAGAGTTGTGTGAGTGAGGAGCATCAGACCTGTGTAGAAGAGATATAAAGAGAAAACACCCTTTGTTACAGTTATGCATTAAGTATGTTACTCATTTTAGTTTAAGGACATCCTCCCAATGGTCGTCAAAAACAAACCACAAATGTTAATCTCATGTTGCCGCTAGAGCATCACTTAAAACATTTGGGGAACTATCCATTTACAGGAATCCATCTGGTATTTCCGTCCGCACCAAAGTGGGGGACCAACACACCGACATTGACCAAAAGGGCACATAAACACTTTTGATTACCACTCTCATCAGGTCACACCTCGCTGGCTGCGGGACGGAGGCCATGTGCCGGACTGATAGGTGCAGAGGGGGGGGGGGGGAAGAAATGACAGAGACAGGGAAGAGGCAGATAATGGAAACTGAAGTCACATCAGACTGAATGACCGACCTCTATGTGTGTCCGACTGCCGACAAACTGGACAAATATCAAAAGATAATCTACACACATGTAACAAAGCTTCTTCTCTGGCCCTGTCACACACACACACACGTGCGCGCGCACACACACCAGGTTACGTTTACAATGGCTTATCTGAGTTTATTGTACAGTCTGCTCCGTCTCCTGCTCTCTCTGTCTCTCTCTCGGACTCACTGAGTGTGTGTGTGTGTGTGTGTGTGTGTGTGTGTGTGTGTGTGTGTGTGTGTGTGTGTGTGTGTGTGTGTGTGTGTGTGTGTGTGTGTGTGTGTGTGTGTGTGTGTGTGTGTGTGTGTGTGTGTGTGTGTGTGTGTGTGTGTGTGTGTGTGTGTGTGTGTGTGTGTGTGTGTGTGCGGGGGGGGCAGTGCATTTGATATTACATTTCAAGGCCAAGCGGAAAGTGGCACTCACAGTATTCGATCTATCAACATGAACCCTGTGTGATGGTTGCCTGGTTTGTGTGGTTGTGTTTCATTCAATGAAACCCTAATTCACATTGTTTATAGTTAAACTAATTAGCTTTGTTGCCGACATAATAGGACCGATACCACACGTCTGTGCGATAAGTATGGAGCCGGAGTTAGTCAGCTTGCTTAGCTTAGCAGGACTGGAAGCAAAGGGAGACAGCTTGCCTGGCTATAATTGGCACGTCAAATCATAACTTGTTTTTACATTTCTGTTTGTCTATGGATTAAACAGAAAACATCTAAACCTGTTTTCTTACTTAGTGCACTCCCAGACTAGCTGTTTCCCCCTACCTCCAGTATTGTAGCTGTTGTACTGCTTTAATACCTGCATGTGTAGATGAACGTGTTCAGCATTCCCAAGTTAAACAAACCTTTTACAAGTACTCTCCTCCAGTGACAGAGACACTTACATTATTAATTATATTTCTGAAGGGGAACTCCAGTCAAATTGGGCTGACTGTTAGACGCAAAAATGAATCATTTGCATCTGATGTCGACTTTTAGCTTCTAATAGCAAGTTCAAAGAACATATAGAATATGTTGTTGTATAATGCAACTTAAAAGCTTAAATTATCCGTAAATGCCCTCGTCTTTTCAAACTCCACGACCCCAGTTTCTAACACAGGCTTTCAGGAATATGTTATTCTAAGCCCAGATGTGTGGCATTTAGAGTTTTCTTTTTACTTTACAAAGCTCCTGTAGAGCAACAGAAAACGATTATGACCATGACTGAAATAACCTTTATGTGTAGAATATGTTCCATATATGTTTTTTCAAGTCTATAATCACTTTTAAGCTGACAGTGTGCAAATTATGAACAATTGAGTTTGCATTTAAGATCTTAAAGCAATCTTTAAAGAAGATTTCTCACTAAGATTTGATGATGACTTTTATAGTCTCAATTAAGTCGAGATGGTTTAGTTTCTAAATGAAATGATCTCAGTCAGAATGCCAAATGTATTTACCTGTCTTCGAAGCAGCATTTTATTGAGTAGTTCTCTATACAATACCCTTTGTTTAAAATATGTTTAATTACAGTGACTTTACTTCTTCTTGAGTGTGATATCGTAGCATTGCTTGGCTTCAGCACAATGGAAACACCTGAGTTCCTCTGGGACTGAGATAATCACATCCTTTTCTCTCCTCACCCAGAAAACAAACACCGCCTATTACTGAGGTTAGACAACAGCTTTCACTTTTCATGTGCATATGCTGTTACAGGCTGAGTGAGTAATCCAATTTGCACCGTCCAGCAGCAGACCTGTAATACTGTTTGGTTAAAGTAGGTGCAGTAAGTAAATAAAGTGATTTAACACATATGTAGCAATTACCAGCTTATCTTCTTCGAGGTAGCAGACCACTGTAATGCAAAGCCCCCTCCCGCTGATGGCAGTGAGGGATAATAAAACTGCTCTGTGATGTGGATACAGTGAGGGATGGGTACACACACACAGTTGTAATTACAGGGTTGAAAATATACACCCTGTGTCTGTAAGTTAGCACTGCTGCCAGTATTATTATACAGTCGTCTTCAATGATGCAGTGAGGCTCTGCTACCAAACTGCACTAGAGATGAACTATATAGCTGACAAAGCTGCGTTAAGCTAATGCTAAATATAATCTAAATGAAATGAATGGGTGCACTGCAAAAACAACCTTTGCTCCCTGAGGTATTACAAGTTCGGCTGAACCCAATTACTGGTTGGAGGATGTCATCCAGAGTTACACAGTGTCCTCAACGCCTCCATGGGTCCTGCCTCTGGGTCCCTCACCACCAGAGCCACTGTAGGGTGCGAGGCGTGATGGATGGCCTGCTGCAACACAATGGCTAATGTTACAAGTTGTCAGCCACTCAATAGGAGGGCGGTCTCAGGTGGCTGTAGGCTGCCTGTACCATGCCAGAGCGGCCCCTTCGCCTCAGAGTGAGGGCTCTCTGGAGACGGGCTGTCTTTGAGTGTACAGAGAAAGAAAGCAGTTTCCTGTCGGCCCCAAACTCCATCATCCAGGACTTCAAACTCTGCACACTGCACAAGGTTGTCTTCTGGTGAGACATGTTAGTTTAAAGCAGATCAATTAAGTAGTCGTGGAGTTTAGGTTGTGATAAGTCAGCACTGAATATGTAATTCTTACAAGTGAAATAAAATACCATTAATAGTTTAAGATCAAAGCTGCATATTTTATATCCAACATAGCCTAAGTTTAATGTCTTGATTCATGTATCAATACACAAAAGATGCATCTTAAATTGGATTATTTTGTCTGACCAACCTACCAAAACCACACTGTAAAATATTACCATGATTTCACAATATTTAGTTGTAATATTTTACAATAAATTACTCTTTTACCACTTTACAGTCTTTACCTGTAATGTTCACAATATAATACTGTAATTTTGAATTTGAAAGTGAAAGTGCATTCGGATTCTCTAAAGTACCGCAGTCTCTTCTCCTAAGTCCTTTTGAATTCTCCTATCCACTATCCCTTAACCCCGTGACGTTTCACTCGGAGGTCAAGGAATAGGAGATAGGGTTAGAATTTAGGAGCTGATTTTTGGATTATCGGAACGCAACCCTGGTCTGCCCCTGGCTCCGCCTCTGCCCAGGTGCACCTGGTCTTCCCCTGGCTCCGCCTCTGCCCAGGTGTTCCAAATTCCACTCAGCCGTGTGTATATAAAGAGAAGCTGGAGGAGAAGGATGTCTCGCCTGTCCTAACGCCGGGAGACACTCTCCTTAGAATACCTCTTTGCCATTTTGAGCTGTAGGCCATATTTTTGCAGGTGTCTTTATGTTTAGCCTGGAGGACCTGGTAGTCCAGTTTTCGTGGCTTTATTTTGTTTCCCATAGGGTTTATAATTGATTTTTGGTTAGGGGGGGGAAGTTCTGGGTCCTACGGCCCGTGGTGTGGCTGGCTCGGGTTCCCTCCTTCTGTTTGTTCCTTTTGGCCAGTCCTCCAGACCTCTTTTTGTTTCCCGTTTCGCTTGTGTGAGCAAACGGCTGATTATCAATAAATGCTCGTAACCAAGTACCGGTTATTGCGTGTATTCTTTCATGTTGCGGGTCTCAGCACCAGCCACTACGCGGAGTAGAGGTTGGGGCCGTAACAACATGTCCAAGACACTGTGAAATGTACTTTGCACTTCAATGGAGTAATACAAAGTTAAAATGGGCATTTTCTTTGTTGATTGAGCTGATTGAATTGTGTAGTTATGGTAAAATCCCAGTGGACTAGTCAGATTTACAATATATTATCGTATTATTTACATTTTTATATTTACAGTAAATTACTGGCTACTGTGTTGCATTACTTCTACAGTAATAGTGTGAAAATACAGGTAATTACTGTAATTTATGTACAGCAAGGTACCATAATATCACATCTCTGTACTGCTATATCACAGTAATTCCATGGGCATGGCAACTGTAAAGTCACAGTATTTAGTTGTACTTTTATTCTAATTTACTGTAAAATATCTACAGTAAATTACTGTGAAATATTCACAGTCAATTACTGTGAAATTCATGCAACTAGTAGCCAGTAATTTACTGTAATTTTACAGTCAAACTTTTACAGTGCAGATGTGTATTTGAATGTAAAGGTGGAGCAAAGACATTTTTGGAAATAGGCTGAAACTATTTGAGAGATTATCAATCATTATTATTATTATCATTTGTTGTGGATTGACTGAGGAAAGAATGTTGCTAGTATTACCTTTTTCTTTGAAATGAAAAAACATTGATGTATGAGTCAGTTTGTGCTTTGCATTCAGAGTTGTTTTGTGGGTGTATTTCAGCAGAGGGCAGCCAGTGGATGTTTTACATCAAAGACTGGTTTGGACATTGTTAAGAGTCAGCCTCGGGGAGAGTGGACACACCTGCTGTGGATAAAATCTCTTAACGTCTGCATGCTGAGTATTGTTAAATTATAGTACACAAGTTGAAATGTATGTTTTATTATTTTAAAGATAACACAAAAGTAATGTTGGCTGAATTATATAAATAGCAGATGCCTCCTCCTGTTCTGCCTTCTTATAGTTCATGTTTATATATTATATTTCCCCATCAGTTAATTTTGATTAAATATCCCATGAAAGCACCATTCATCAAACCCAACATTTTATTATTATTATTATTATTATTATTGATGCTGAGATCCTGAATCAATTGTATAATATATGGTTTTGTCAATACTGTCCAGCTCTACATAAT
Source organism: Pseudochaenichthys georgianus (assembly GCF_902827115.2). NCBI lineage: Eukaryota > Metazoa > Chordata > Actinopteri > Perciformes > Channichthyidae > Pseudochaenichthys > Pseudochaenichthys georgianus. Next base: position 21,345,680 of record NC_047519.1, read on the forward strand.
AGTACCATAAACATGGCAGTGTGTCTGTGTCTGACACCTAAAGCAAAAGGCCTTTGACAGACATGAGAGGGGGGACATTCATCCTCCTCCCCACATTAACTTGTTCAAACAGTAATTACTTTTGTAAAGCAATAAAAAAACAACAGCCACTGCTGCCATCCAGGAAATAAAGTTGTTGTGGCAGGCTGGATGAATGTAAAGAAGCGGGACCCAATCTTTGTAAAACCCCATTTGGACCTGTGCCTCATGTCTGGGTTAGTGTGGTCTCCCCTCACCAAGTGAACGGCTGGGCTCACAGACAGGACCTATAAACAAGAAGCTTTTATCTCTCGGAGAGAGACATGGCAACAAAGAGACCAGCTGCCGGGCCATATCCCCCATCCCTCCGTTTTCCTCTTTTATCTTTCCTGTCATCAGCCCACCATGTTGAAGAGGAGCCACGGAGGGATCCAGAGGTGCTTAAATCTCTGGTTTATTTTTCACAGCTTTCTCATTATTTTCAGATCGGCTGCAGAGGGCATGGATATGAGTCATTTTCTTGAGTTGTTGGAAAGTAATGCTGTATTTTCCTCCTGAATCAGTAATTGCAAATTGCAACAATAACTAGGATAATAATAGCTCCCTGAATAGTGAATAATTACACTATTGCCAGAGCAGTGATTCTCAAACTTTTTTCAATAATGTACCCCCTTTGAAAAAAAAATGCAGCCATGTACCCCCTGATCAGCACAAAAACAATTTGTTGGGGAAGAAATGCCTATATAAAGAGGTACGGCACAGCGCTGCACCATCGGTGTCTGATTTATTAAAACAACAACCTTGTAACTGAGAAACACTTAAATGCTACATTTCAAATGTTTACAATCCATCACTAAATGTATGGCAAACCAATTTTAACATCATGCAATAACACTAAGACAGGGGTTCTCAAAGTTTTGATGAGTGAGGGCCAATTTAGATACCCAATATTGGATTGAGGGCCGCCCAAGAAAAAACGGAACACAAAATAATTCCAAAACAAATCCTTTCTTTATTGTACTAACCAATTACCGCAACTCGCGAGATGCCTAGTTGCCATGCAACCAGTAGTCTAGCAAACTTTCCACAAGCTGTCATTCATAGTTTAGGAATGACAACCCAGGGGGCGCAGTTTTACCATTCTTAAATTCCATTCTAATTCTTACTAGATACAACCATGGAGGATTAAAATATAACGCATGCATTTCAGCGTGTCACATTAACTATCGCGGGCCGCCAGAAACATTTCCGAGGGCCGCCATTGGCCCGCGGGCCGCACTTTGAGAACCCCTGCACTAAGACGACATTAGTTGCATTGAACTGATCTTTTTAATAAGTTGTACTTACAATGTAGTGAGAAACATGCGCTTGTGCTTCACTGAGGATCTTTGTTATTCTCAGTGACAGGAAGGCCACTACAGTTATTACACTTCGCGTTTTGAAATATGTGTAACTCTGTTAATATAAAACCCACACTGCTCAAACTTCCTTACATTTTTTTTCATTAACATAAAAATAAATCTCACGTACCCCCTGCAGTACTCCAACGTACCCCTAGGGGTCCGTGTACCCCCATTTGAGAACCACTGATAGAGGACCCTTCACTTTAGACAGCAGCATGACACTAGGGGTGTAAATGTGGGTCCACAACCTTGGTTCACACTGAATAATAATGTATAAATACTATATCTTAACTACTGTTGCTTAAGTGGCAAGGACATTTTGTTCAGACTGTGTTGCTCCCCTGAGGATGAAGCCTTTGATATATGAACTCTAATCACCAATCTCCTATCGATATAAGACTTTGATGTTCTCCTGGCTTTTCATGTTGCACTATATTCATGTCTCAATTTAATTTGTCCAATATGTTTGAATATACCCAAGAAGGCTGCCCTAATGAGGTGTAGTGCTAAATCGATCAAGTTAGAAGCTAACACACCAAACTAAGACAGAGGACGTCGAAGACATTATAGCAGATTAACATCAGTATATTAGCATTAGCATTACGAGCATGATGCTGTTAGCATTTAGCTCAAACCACCACTGTGCTCTCCAAAGAGCTGCTTTGTGTGGCTGTAGACTCTTAGTTTTGTTTCAAATTATTAAATGTCCATCTTTGAGTATGACCCAAATGCCTCCAATAGTACAAGATGCTTAACAACGCAACAGATTTATTTTTGTGCCAGGAAAGGAGTTGAAAGGGAAATAAAACAACTTTTTTCTGGTGCAAAAGTTCACTCAGAGATTTGAGGCTTTCCTCCAAGAGAAAGAGTTTATCATGGTCCAAAGATATTGATTGACGTTCAGACTATATTTCCTGATCAACTTCAATCAATATTCTGTGACCAACGTTAGCTCTTTGCCAATCAACGCAGAATAAAAGATGCTGATCCAGTTCTGGGGGGGATATGTGCAACTTGGTATGCGCAGACACGGTTCCCCATTACATACCTCCATCTTGTTGAGGGACACCCAGCAGTCTGAGGGGAAGTCCTGCAGCATGGGGACCAAGAACTGTAGGCAGCCGTCCCAGTGACACAACAGCAGCATCATACCAATCAGGTTAAAGATCCGCATCACCGCACTAGCCAGGTCATAGGTCATGTGGAAGATCTGTAGACAACAAGACAGGAAGTGGGGGTTACATTGTGCTGAGACATGTGGAGATAGAAAAAAAGGAAGAGCCATGGAATTCTTCCGGCAAAGGTTGAAAAGCTATTATATGGTGTTAAAAATAGAGCCGGTTCAACAACTCCTGCAGAGCAGCTACAAGTGCGAACTTTGCTTTGGAAAGTTCCTTGGATCTTTTTTACTTTGTGGAACTTTTCAAACTACTTTATCAATCCCAAGTGGATATAAGGTTTTGTGACAGTTATAATAATTTAATTAATACATATTTAAATAGATACAGTCCCTACCAAAAAGCATCTTCATGAACTCATGGAATATGGCGTTCATTTTTCAACTTTGTCAATGGCTTCCCACTAAGCTCCTGGATTATACCAAATTAGATTAATGAGCAGCGGAGACAAGTTCACTTCAGTCCCACATCAAACGCAGCAGGAGCATTTGTTACACAGAGACACACGACATCAATCAGAGGCTCAGACATGCACACAGAGTCCAGTCACACACACGACACACTCACGCAATCCCGCAGGCACACTGATACACCAACAACACAGACAGGCATGCCAACCCGCTCACATACACACATTCACACAGAGTGATGGACAGGGACCATCATGATCCTTAACAACTGTGAGCCTATGTCGTCTCACACATCAATCATAGTGAGTCACTGGACAGACACTTAGGCCAATCATCTATCACCTGACTGACGGACGAACCTCCCGTTGTTGGTGCTTTACGTCTGCATGCTAATCGTTATTAGGTCAAGATCGGAAGAAATGGCAAACTTTTCACTGTAAGAAGGTCTGTTAAATGGGTCATGTGTTACTTGGTGTAGCAGAGAGATAAGTGATGCTCTGTGATGGGAGGGATGAGGGATGAGACTGGACATGAATCACATGTGCTGATCTTTCTAAATGTCACTTTAACCTTTATGGGGTTTTCTCTGTCAGTTGATATCAATCCACAACTGACCAACTACGGTCATTTGTCCTCTCATCCACAGGTTGGATGAGAGGAACTGTGATGCACATGGTCCTGTTGTGCTGGCTAATGGTGATGTTCAGCACCACGGACAGCTCATACTGTTACAGGAACTAAAAGAAGCTAAGGGCTGAGATTCTTTGATTTCAAAATAAACGATGACATATAATGCCCAACAGACTGGGCTTTGGAACTGGTCGTTTCCTTTGTGTCAGTGTCTCACTCTTCACTCCATCTCCCCTCATTCTCCATGCATGGCAAGTATCACTTCCCATCATGCACCACTGTGTGTGTGTGTGTGTGTGTGTGTGTGTGTGTGTGTGTGTGTGTGTGTGTGTGTGTGTGTGTTAGTTTGATTAATAAGTCGCTAGCTCACGTTCATTTATATTCAAGATTCAAGCTCTTTACTTCAACATTAATCACAACAACAGAATGAGGAGATTCTGCTCAGCATTGAATGAGTAAGAGCACCATTAGAGCTCGTCAAGTGTGAGCGCGAGTGTGTATGAGAGACAGGGATTGACTGTGAGTTCAGGCCATGTTCCTACTTGTATTCACTATTGTTCAGGTGTACGTCTGCGCGCGTGTGTGTGTGTGTGTGTGTGTGTGTGTGTGTGTGTGTGTGTGTGTGTGTGTGTGTGTGTGTGTGTGTGTGTGTGTGTGTGTGTGTGTGTGTGTGTGTGTGTGTGTGTGTGTGTGTGTGTGTGTGTGTGTGTGTGTGTGTGTGTGTGTGTGTGTGTGTGTGTGTGTGTGTGTGTGTGTGTGTGTGTGTGTCCCATCATATCTTCAGAAATCCAATTATCCAAAGGTCAAGTTTGCAGCCGAGCCCCTCTGCACTGCTCACCACTGCAAAATGCCAGCACCAGGCTGCTGCCAATACTGGCATAAACTTAAAGTCGAGTGATCTTGTGACATTGTTGGACTTCCTGTCTCCCAGGCAGCTCCCTTTCATTATAGAAAGGGGAGTCCAATGGAGAACTTGGAGCAGATCCCCGACAAAGTGCATCCTTCACAAAGTAAATCAAAGCTGAGTGGCCAGAAAGTGCAGGATTGTGTGATTGAGTTCAGTTTACTCGAAGAGGGGACTACCTAGCAACTGCACCCATCTTCACATCCAAAATCTGTCAGGCCTCTGAGGAAATACCAGCTTAACCTATCCGATCCTTTTAAATGAACAATTACTGACATACATAATCGCATTCAACAGCCCCCTAGTGCTGCATATTATCATCACCTGCTCTTCCTCTGGCACCTTAATTGATTAAGTGCGTTTGCCCTGGTAATAGGCTGCTTATTAGACCGCCTGGCGTTGCCTGTGGGACCACCAGGTCAGACAGAGACACAGAGGGTAAGTGGGGGGTTTGTGTGACAATAACAGTAATTAGAATGCAAAGTTTGTTAAAGCTCAAACATCCTGCTGACATTTTACATTTCTCACCAGGTGGCAGGTGAGAACATTAATATGGAGCGTGCAGGTGGAGGAGAGCAGGCAGACTGTTGCTTTGATCGCAAGCCAACATCAGCATATTGGAGGCAAACCAGTGACCTTTTATCAGACTACATTGGGTTTTGTGCGTAAGAGTTGATATAATATTTACTGAGGGACAATCCTCTTACCTCTTCCCATTGGTGAATGTAGCGTATTAATCTAGAGAGCCTCAACAGCCTCAGAAGACTTAGGATCTTGGTAAAGCGGACGATCCTCAGGGCCCGAGCAGTCTTGTACACCTCCGCGTCGATCCCTTTCTCCACTATGAGGAATATGTAATCCACTGGGATGGAGGACACAAAGTCTACAATGAACCACGTTTTTAAGTACTTTTTCTTAATGGTTTCAGGGTCCAAAATGATGTCTGAATTGTCTTCAATGATGATTCCAGTGCGAAAGTTTAGCACCAGGTCCATAAGGAAGAAGGTGTCGGAGACCACGTTGAAGATGATCCAGGGCGTCGTGGTCTCGTCCTTGAAGAAGGTGATGCCGACGGGGATGATGATCAGGTTGCACCCCATAAACAGCAGCATTGTGAAATCCCAGTAGAACCTAGCAGGTGTGTGACGTCGTGGTGTGTGCATGACAGTGTGTTAACATGTATTTGAGTGTGTATGTGTTGAGGGGGAAAAGGGGGAGGGGGAAAAGACAAAAATAGAGTCAGATAAGAATGAGAGTTGCTGTGGAAAGCCGGCACAAGACACTTACTAACTGAAGATGGGAAAGAGTAAACGAAGTACTAAGTCTCCCCTTTGCATGCCTAAACATTCAGAGAATAATGAGATGAACCTGCTTTTACCACACATATTCTTTTAATGCAAATAAACCACTCCTATAATTGTCTCGGCTCCTGGCTGATGAAGTTTATTTCTATACCTATACTTTTTAGGGTTCAAATGATGGAAGAAACGTTCAACCTCGTTTCGTATCACTCACATTGGCCTGATTTACAAATACTGCACTATAGTCTAGCTTTACAAAATTAAAGGAAACTATTATTGCAACAATGTTCCTTATGATTTTTGTCTTTTTTCATTTATTCTGACCATATGCAGAAAAGACTGGAAACGATAATTCATCCTTTTTCAACAGACTGAGCTGGCACACTTGATAAAATATTACAATATTCCATATTTTTACAATGTAAAGGTCTATTGTTCCTCACGGTGACTCGTGTTTAGATTCAATTAGACCTCATATAAACAAACTAAAGTAAAACACAGATAAGATCCAAGTAACTGCAGTTTTACTTTTTGTTTTAACCCTGATTTACAGCCATGCTCTCAGAGACTCCAAAGAGAAGTCCTTTTCTGACATTTTCTATAGCAGATCAAATTAGGCGTCTCATCAATTAGAAACTGCTCTAGTGTTGTACTGAAAAAAACATCAGTGACTTGACCTGTCAATCAGGACCAACAGAACATTATGTTTAATGTCTTAGAGTTGTATGGATACCAAGAAGGCAACAGTCTATCCATCTGCCATCTTTGATGTGGCAGTTTGGTGGATGGGGTAGACAGAATTAAGAGATGTCTGAGCCCGTCACAGGAAGCTCTGCAGGACAGGTGCAGCGCTGAGTCATTACACTGCGACTTATGCAACAAGCTGTTCCACTTCACGACAATAATAATAACCATCCCATGATAATATTTGAAGCAACTTTAACTATGCAGTACTTAGGGGGAGATACAGATTTACCCGTGTGGGAGCTAGCATGGTAAAGAAATGTGTCCACCTGTCGTCAAATAAAACATCTGTCTGAAGTTTAGGCTTTAGTACTGAGTCGGCGTAATGTGATCGAAATAGGCCAAACATGAATGTCGCTTTTAAGGGGGACGAGGGGGGGTTAAAGGTAGCGTTCAGACGCGCAAGACGACTCCAAATTATTCGGGAGCTATCCCCTCCTTGTGATGCTGAAACCACGCAGCACATACTCGGGGAAAACTTTCACATTTTCTGACCTTATTACAATTTAGCGACTGATACATGTCGAGAAAATGATTATAAGCTAATTCATCAAGCCCGAGTCACGAGGAGCCTTCGTGGCTCATATCTATGTCTTTAAATATTGTTAAGACCAAATAGATGATGGATGTCTTATCGATGTTTGAGCCTTAACATATAACATGTATCAAATGTAGGATCAGGGGAGCCGTGCAGGCGGTTATGTCTCCAGTGATGCATGCTTGAGGTTTTCGCACACTTGGCTCAAGGTGACATTCCATTACTGAGTGCATCGCACACACCAAACACACACACACACACACACACACACACACACACACACACACACACACACACACACACACACACACACACACACACACACACACACACACATACACACAGCCTATTTCCTTTCAGCACGCCTCTTGTCGCAGATGATAGCATATTATACTACTGCACATTTTAACCAGATCTTCGAAAAAAAAGTAATGGCATTTTTAATAAGCCCCAATAAGCGTTGTCCTCTTTGTTAAACGTACGCGTGCTTCAACAAAAAGTCTAGATGTGTTAGCAGGCCGGGCTTGTTGAGCATCTCAGACACACTACTGGACATGCAGGCTGGAACAGGATTTGTTTACAACCTTGAGAGGACACTCTTTGCTCAAGTCCGTTTGCCTGACAACAGGTTGTTTGGGGGATTATTGGCAGCACGTTGTAATGCATCGATTCAAATCTCAAAAGATTCAATCAGAGGGGATGAATTAAAAATGAAGCAACCTTTTACATTAACCACACATGTGTTTTCCCACCGTGGGGACTCAGTAGTAAGTTATTTGTGGATGACAATGGGGACCCATACGGCCCCTCATGACATTCAACGTGCAAGCAATGGCAGCCCCAGCTCTTACCTGAAATCGCTGTAAGGGTGGATAATCCAATTTCCAGCTGATTTTACCCTCTCCTGCTCTCTCTCCACTGCTTTTTGACTACCATACAAGCGTAAGGAGAATTTGTTAACTCCAGGCTGCAGCATACTACTAAACTGCCGCTGCATGAAGCTGGCTTGGCTGTCCTGAGGCTCCGAGTCCTCGGCCGGCACGATTGGGGGTCCATCCTCCAGCTTCTGGAAAGTGACAGAGTTCCTGGGCTGCTGGGTCTGGGTCTGAGTCGGGCCGTGCAGCGAGGACGAGGCTTTCCGGCTCGGTGCGTTAGAGAAGGACACCCTGGAGTCTTTTTTCTCGGGCAAACCGCTGGACACTGGGGTAGAGCCGGGGTTGACGCTGTCTCCTCCGTGCCCCCCGGTCATGGACCCGCCTGGTGTGATCGAGCCGTCCATGCTGGCGGTGGTCGAGTTACGGGCTCCTCGCTTGGCGCTCCCTCCGTCCTCGGCCCTCCCCGACCCTCCTGTCTGCCTCTCCTGCTTGGAGATGATTGAGCGCAGGCTCCCGGTACCCGAGTCCCTCCTGCATTCTCCGTTTTTATTGCATTTCATGCTGGAATTTGCAGCGACGCTTTTGCAACCATCACTTGCTGCCGCGCTCAAAACCTCTAACGCGACCGCTGCCGCCGACGCCCCCGCCCCAGATGCTCTGCTGGTCTCGCCGCGCTGGGCAGCATCGCCCGGATTGGGTGTCTGGGTCGCCGTAGCTCTGGAGGCAGAGGTGGGCCGTGGAGCGGCAGGAGCTTCCTCTGTGTGCGTGTGGCAGGGCTCCTTGTTTGAGTTTCTCCTGGAACCCGAGGACGCGGCTCCCCCTCCTGGCGTAAAATTCTTCATCCTGATACTGCCGCCGCCTCCTCCTCCTCCTCCTCCTCCTCCTCCTCCTCCTCCTCCTCCTCCTCCTCCTCCTCCTCCTCCTCCTGCTCGACGCAACCGCGGATGCTGGAACTTGGACCCCTCTTCCCCGTCGTCCGCCTCGTCCATCACGATGTTGCTGGCCCCGCCGAGCTGCTTAGCGCTGGGTGCGACAGGAGAGCCGGTGTCCAGGCAGTTCTGGCTGCTGGTGCTCCTTGTGCATTTTGATGCGGCAGCCTTTGGCGCGCTGATGTGGCTGCGTCCACTGCCGTCCACCTCCTTCTTTTTCATGGTGGCATCAGAAGCCGGTGAAACCTCATTCCTGTCCATCACATTGAGCATATCAAATTTTGCCTCCAATTATCTCTGGAGAAAACCAATCAGAGATGGAGGGGAGATGGAGAGAAGCAGAGAGGGAGAGAGAAAGGAGAGAGGGGCATGGGAGGGGTGGACGTGACTTATTTGCAAACTACTGCGCTTTTACTTTCACTAGTCGTTGTGTCACAGATGCTCAAGCTTCACACTAAGTGAGTCCTTTGACTGCGTGTCAAATATCATTAAATTAAATTAGCCTATTCTCCTGCTAATTCCACTCAAACTGCCTCCGACTGAGGCCTCTCTGTCATGATGACCCGAAGCTTGGTTTGCCTCAAGTAACTATTTTCTAAATGCATAGCCACACTGAAATACATGCTCAATATGTTGTCAATTAGGGTACAAACTAACATCAGCAGTTTCATTACCACGTGTTCATGAAAACTCCAATGATGTCATATGTTTTAAAGGTGCTTTCAATGACAACCTCACTGAACTGGTGTTAGCCATAGCTGGTGCTTAGTGCATCCTAGCGGCCACAGAAAGGAGGCACAGGAGAAGGCAGAACAATGTTCAACGTTAGGTGACCCTGAAACAACAGAAATCAAGTTAAATACTGAATAAACAGAAACAGGAACAATTTAAACAGATAACGTCAATATCTTAATGAAAAGGTAAGATACTGTCCAACTTGTCGTCTCAAATGTGCCTGATCTTGTTGTTGGCTTTATGCACCTGAGGGAACACACTGTCCCCCTTCTATTTTTGAGATCTTTCATTTATTCCCCCTGGAGCTATGCACACGAATCCAAAATGTTTTTTAATTGAAAGTACACAATGCACAACTACAATTTGTACTGTAGTTGTGCTATGTGTCCTCGATCTTTGTATAAAAGGGCGAGAACTGAGGATGGGTCAATTAGCTATTCAAGTCACCGACTGCACAATCCGTGCAGGTACCTGTAACAAAGGTCACCAAGAACAGCAGAGGTGTTCATGTAGTGCATGCACTGCAGGTGCATGCTGCTGCAGTCAGAGGAATTTGTTTTTCTCTGGTGTAAATTGCATGGTATAAAAATGTCTTCCGCAAGTGCAGTGCATTAATAACATTTCCATTATTTAGAATTACACTAAGATAGCCTGAATGCATGTTTGAGCTGCAGAGCAACACATAGGGAAATGGGCCGTGACAATCCAGTGCTTTGTCACTTGAGGAGAGACAGAGTAGTTAGCCTATTTTCTTTGTTCTGGTTTTTGGCCTCATATGAAGGATAGCTTGTATCTACACACAAATACTCACAAAGGCCTGCTTATCAAATCAGCATGACTATATAACTGGTGCCAATAATTGAATCTACATATTATCACTGCTGCAAATTAAAGTAACATTTCCTCCCTGCATGTTTCATACCTTTTGACATCACTGCTGAGAAGTCATACGCGTCACCGCTCTTCCCCTCCCCTGCTCTCTCTGCCAGCCTCCCTCCACTTCATTAGACAATGCTGCAGCTGCACCAAAGTTCACTTTAATTTCCTGCTGGTTCGATGCAGCGTTGTGATGCTCTCAAAAAAAGACAGAGACAAAGAAGACAGCGATCTGCTGAAATGGCAATCAAATAAAAAGGAGTAACAGACGCCAGACAAGTATGCAAGTGTTGGTGGTATGAAAGGCCCAGAAACATGTTGTAGTAGTACACAGGAACCAGAAAAGCCCATATAGTAAACACTACGTTTTGTTTTTTTAAAGTAAAGCAAAAAAATAGGGTACTGTACCATTTAAGTCAGCATTTTCAATCAGGGCCTGTTCTTTCACCCTTATTTAGTTATCCAACCAATAGCAGCTTTAATGTATTTGCAGTGGAAGGAAAAGTCACACCAATATGCTCTGGTAAGGTTGGTACCATCAGGAATATAGATTTATTTGTAACTTGTATTTATTAGAATATAAAATCCTCTGGTCGGGTGACTCCGCCACAACAAGTTAGTTCATTTTTTAGAATAATTCCTTTTTGTAAATGTCTGATATCCGGCATGCTGCCCAGTTTCACAGGGGTATGAAGACCCTTGAGGCATTTTATCAACATTGGTTTTACATTTCTGTCAACAGAATAGCCAAAAAGAACTGATAGTGCCTATAAAAAGGTATATGCCCTGTGGAAGTTGGAAAAAAGTGTTTTGTTGATATTTAAGTATTATTAAAAGTGTAACATTAAACCTCCTGGTGCAACATTTGATCATGACATTTTAAAAACCATTCATTATCAGGAGAAACATGAAGGATTTGTTTGTTTTACCACTTTATTGTGACTGTACGAAAAATCAGTAAATCAAATTTAAACACTTAGTGGAACACATTTGGCCAGTTTCAAAGAGGTAAGATGTTCCCATGCCTTTTTATACAGTTGTTTTATGTTGCTCAATATGGGTCTTCGGCAAGGGTTAAATAAATAAGTGAGTTTGATTCGTTTTTTTGTTTGCAAGAACAACTTGTCCACTGTAGAGCTGTGTGGATCTTAACCTTTGCACCAAACACACTCGATCAAGCTCTAATAAAAAATATACCTGAATAAAAACAACCTTTTTTTTTTCACTGCAGACATTTTTTTTTTTGTTCAGTAGTTTACCCAAATCTACATTCCCACCATTAGACCCAATTGTGTGAAAAAGAAAAAAAAGGTGCAAATAATTTAAAAAAAAGTGCATCACTCAGCTTCCTTTCCACAAAGTTTCAGTTTGATCCACGAGCTGTACAGCAGCTGACCAATTATATCAAATTCTCTATCTACACATCTATGCACTCGGCACCACCACAGGCTTTAAAAAAAGTTGCATTCTGTCTTTTGAATAAAAAATGTGCCCCAGACTCGACAAGTCTCCGTCAAAAAGCTGCTGGCTCAAACTCCGCTCCAGTTCTTATTGTTATGGTGACAGCCTTTCTGGATCCTCCTTCCCACCTCCTCAAATACTCGGAAACAATAGCAGCAGGCTCTGGACCGGGCGTCCGTTCAGCACAGGGGGAGGAATGATGACTTAAAGTCTGCAACAGATTCAGAGTTCAACTCAACTCGACTCACATCGTCCCCTAGGGATGAGACGGACCACTGTCCTGGTCTCAGCTCGGAGCCGCTGGGTCTCGCTTGGCTTCATTTGTGAGGTTTTCAGATGTGTGGTGACGGTGGAAAATCTAAGAGTTTCTGGCAGCATTCTCATTGTTAGGAGAGCTAGGGGAGGAAGAGGAGGAGGATGAAGGAGAGAAGTTCATTCCTGATAACCCGGGTGGGTCTGTGGCCGTGTTCTGTCCACTTAGACTCTTCCTGCAGACAGGACAGGTATCATGCTGTGGAAAAAAAGGATTAATGAGACTTTAGATGTTTCAATACGAAGGAACATGGTATATTTGGATACAAAAGAAATATACTAAATTCTACTACATACATAAGAAAAATACAACCCTGTATCCAAGCTTTTCTTTGCCAATTTCATAAAGTGTTATCGTAGTGTTTTAATTTATAAGAGTAAAATGTTTCTAAGCGTTTTGAATGTATTTTTGTAACAATACAACATCACTCACAACATTCACCAGAGGTATGTTTAAAACTGGAGGTGACGCATCAGTTTGTTTAACCCAAAGCATTGCTGCTTTTTTTGTATACTGTCACTATAAATACATTTAACAGAAAATGCAGGCTGCTGTTTATATGTGTCGCCCTGCGGTTTACTTGCTCACACTGCAGCACGTTGAGAAAAGCATCAGATGTTTTCACAAAGCACAACGGTTATAATAAACAAACTATCTCACACAAATGTGGCTTGATAGCTGGAAGTAGCTGATACCAAACAAAAGATAAATGTCTGATACAAATGTTGGGGATGCACGTACCTGTTCCAGCCATGGCACTATACAGGCATTGTGAAACAGATGATTGCAAGGCAGCTGTCTAACATTCTCCTCCACGCTGTAGTCTTCTTTGCACACAGGGCACTCTAAACAAGCACCTGCACAAACAGAAAACCACATGTCATCGGTCTGTCCGTATGAGATAAAGGCCATCGAAATAATTGGTAACACTGGCTCTGTGTATCTGACTTCAGGCAGTGTTGCAAAGATTAAATTCAAGTTCTTCAGAAGCACTCACAAGAAGAACTACACATATAAATATAAATAAATGCAGAAGTCTTCCCACTTTAGTCTGTCTGTTGGGATAATGATATGCAACGAAGCCTTGTTCTCGTTATAGAGAAAATACCGTTATTGAAAAGCTGACAGCCTGTGCCAGTCCAATACGAAGAACCACACTGATCATAGGGAGAATTTTTCTGTTTCGTTCTGGCAGATTGGTCAAAAAAGCTGTTGCCGTTTCAGGATGGTTGAGAGATAATTACTGTGTATCAATTTGGATACTTCTGTACACTTCCATGTAGTACATTGTGTGCACTTTGTACTTGCGTGGGTAGAGTTTGCATTTCGACAGGGTAATGCAGGGTATCCGTGTTGATTGTCTAAACCATGATGCTGGCCCGCAGTTAAATATCTGCCGGCTCGTTTGCTGAGTGCAGTGTTTACAGCTTTCTTAAAGGGGACCTATCATGCAAAATGCACTTTTGTACGTCTTTTATACATGAATATGTGTCCCCGGTGTGTCAGGGAACTCACCAAGTGTCAGAAAGCACAACCCTCTCTCTTTTCCTCCATACTCAAATCTCTAAAAACGGGGCTGCAACGGATCTGATACAGACTGATACAGATTTGAAAATTCTCTGACGTCAGGAACGAGGAGCTCCGCCTATATGGGCAACTCTCCACCTATCAGGAGAATGAGAGGTTGGGCCACGGCCGGCCATTGCCGCTCGAAAGTGCTGAAGACGCTGTAGTACATATGCCAGGCCTGTAAGTGGCGCTGTAGTCTGCCACAAAAGCAGCGAAGAAGACTTCCCTCGCATGGTTGCCATGGTTGCCCTTCTGTTTATTCTCCGCTATGGCTCTTTTTCTCCCTCCCCGAGGCAAGCGTTTGCGCCTCCTGCTGCTGTAATTCAATGCAATCCCTCCCCATCGAGGCAAGCACTGTAATTCGCTCCGGTAGTCCACCAGCAGATGACAAACACCCACCTCTCCGCCTCTTCCAAGGAACGAGGGGACCGTGCGGCAGAGTTTCAGTTCGTGTTTTTTCCGCCAGTCAACATATCCGTTAAAGTTTAAATCTTCCGGACAAAATTAGAAAAGTGCCGGTCAAAGGTCTTCTTTGTTATTTATTGAGCTTTAAAACAAATTAATAATGACTCTATATAATCATATAAGAATAAAACACGGAGGACAGAGATCTCTTTTTCTCCCCCTCTTCTGACAGCCCAGCAGCTGATCTCAAAGCGCTCCCCTCTCCTGCAGGGGGGCGTGGTCAGCTGCAGCTCATTTGCATTAAAGCTACGTCACAGATTCAGCCCCCTGCAAAAACAGGGCTGGAAAGAGCAAATAGAGCGAAATGAGGCATGGCTAAAATGCAGGATCTGTTTGGTATTTTGAAGGGAAAAAAAACTATATTTATATACTTTATATAGGTATGGCCCTACAATATATTGTTCAAATATAGCATGATAGGTCCACTTTAGGTTTAATTGTCCCTCCCCTTCAGACTAAAAGGTTACGATTAAGGAAGAGAAATGCCAGTGTTCCACGTCCTCTTTTTGGCTATTATTATATCACCATCCTCACAGTGATCTGCATTTAGCAATACGTGCCATTGTGAAGTTAATTTACTTAGCTTGTCTAAATAAGGTAGGAAAGGAATGTAGACACAGCACATGAGCGAGTAATTGTAAGAGAGAGAGAGACGTGGACTTACCCACATGTTCCTCTGTGATGGTCACTGTGGGTAAACTCTTTATCCGTTCCCTGTCTGCAGGAGGCGGGCCCGTGTTTTCAAACTGGTTCAATAACTACAAGGGAAAAAAGCAATGGATGTGAAATCAACTGCATGACAACAAGGCTGTTCTGTAAATGACAACTTTTAGATATCCACTATCAAAAAAAATATCAATATCAACCTAACATATTATGTCTAATTTAAAAGACAATTCTTCACAAATTTTGATCTACAGTCACATTTGGGCCCATAAAAGCCCAATTTTTTTTTGCGCCATCAGAATATTATCCAGATATACTCCATTAAAAAAGGCTACTTTGCTAAAAAGGAAAACATCACTTTCAGGACTTTGGATTTTGTACATTGCTTTAAAACAATTCATAATAGAAAATATACTATGTATTCAAATAATAAGTATGATATTATAAATAGCACTATTTTGGGGGCTCTCTTTGGGACACTGTTGCCGTCAAACTGATATTCAGTATTTTCTCCACTGTCATGACAAAAAACATATCAAAAAAATTGTACAAAACCCTTTTTATACCTGTGTAATGATAGCATCAAGTCCATTGGCTCCCCACGCGTAATCCATTGGATTAGAATGTAGCATACCCCTGCAAGACAAGGAAGTAGTGAACTACAGATATATATATATATATTTTTTTTTTAAATCAGTAATATAAAACAAGTTAACTAAAGTGCATCAAAGTTACTGAGAGTTACACTTACCATGGTCCCATCCCCATATTTGGCATGGCTGTAGGTGCTATTATTCCATTTACTAACTGCTGAATAATCCTGTAACCGGGAAAAAAAACAACACTTTCAACACCTGAAGAAATTCCAATTGTCTTCTTATCTAAATTGCACATATGGAACATCTCTGTATCTAACTATCTATTAATAGTTTTACGATCATAACAATACATTAATACTCTATACAAATGGTACTACTGGATATCTGCCATTTGTTCTTAATAAGAATAGTAGTTCTTTGTTTTTAAAATGGTAATACTAGATAATAGGCTAATACAGTACTACGAAGAATAACATAACTGTTGTTAAGGAAGGTTCTCCTTGTCCTAGACATTCATCTAAACGTATAATGTCACCATATTCTAAAACTGGAAATAATGGTGTTTAAAAAAGTTTTTTACATAACATATAAAGTACGCATTACACATTAGCAGCTAATGTTTTCCTGTATTCTCCCTAGTCCCAAAACAACCTTCAACACACACTACTGCTGAAAAAGTCTCACCCCTCTAATGTGGGCACTCCTTCATGGCGCGTACCCTGTCTTCGAGGAACATGTCGACCCCGCGGTTGCCGTGCACTGTATCGTTGCCGCGATGCCATTTCCCTTTCCCTCCTGTTTTCTGTCTCTCTGTTGTCCTCTGTGGGTAGCCGCGTTCGAAGGTCGAAGTTTTCATCGAAAATCCCAAGTGCAAACGGACCGTACCCAGAGGGGAATGTGAACAATTGTTGGTGATCCATGCTCTAGAAGAGAAGACAGAGGCAATGTCAAAACACAGTGCAGGGCGATTATGTATCCTGGACCAGCTGATTCAATAACTCACACTGACCTCAAAGGCTGGGCGGTTCTGATCGCTGCTGGAGGACGTGGATGCGGACCCATTATCAGTACTGCACAAACACAGATGAGGAGTGGGGAAGAAAGTACAACGCTAAGACTCAGAAATATACTTTATACTAATCTAATTCGTGAGACATACGATTATCAGCCATACCTTCTTTCCTCAGAAAGCTCCTCAATGAAACCTGAATCACAGCGTGGACAGGTGTAGTCCTAACGTGAAAATACAAATGTAAATATTAGGAATGTATACAACATAACTGTTATTAGATAGAACTAACCAAAACGTGCACCTTTATTCAACAGCTCAGCATAAAAGGCTATCCTTATTAGGGTTATAACAGTTAGAGAAGTGCCAATTCAACTTAATGGTCATTTTAAAGAATCTGTGTGCTGCTTATGAATTGTATGTTGTTATACTGAGAGGTGTTTATAATATGTAATCTACCGTAACTGATATAAATGGGGTTGACAAAATAGTAAAAATATGTTTCAGTATTTGGCAGTAATGAATGACGCCCCAAAATACTATACTACACACTTAGGACTTGGACATATCTTGTATTAGACTGCAGTAGTTGTATGTAGCTGAACACATAAGATAATAAAATGGCAACTGATTATATTATATTCAAAAAACGTCAAATATATACTTTCCTATAAACATGTGTCTCTGTGAAGTGCAGACATGCCTATGTTGAGGTTAAGAATGATGGCAACATTTCCAGATGACTCACTGACAATATTAAGTTACATGCTGTTAATAACACATTGTGAGCACTTCTAATTAATAAACACAATATGGTGACATTGTGCTGTCACACAGGTAAACAGCTGACTTACTGCCAATAAAGATACTGTTACTCTAACATTCAAGAAGCTTCCCATGAATGGCTGTGTTACTACTACAGCAGCAATACTGACTGACTGAGACTAGATAGGGCAGCTATTGTGAAAAATGTACTTATATTTGAGGGACAACCACAATAAACATAGAGCAAGACTTATGTGAAAGACATTTAAATGAAACGTGTTTTATTACCAGCCTGAACATCATAACATCGAAACCAAAACGTCCTGTAAGATGTGATTTAGAAAGTGAATCTACACTTACTTCTGTTAGCTAGCAATATGCTAAAGTAAAACGCTACAAATATGTTCAGCTGTTATGAGTGGGATCTAGCTGATCTTAACAATACCACCATATAGCTGAAATAATGTGTTTAAAAAACACAAGAGTAAACGTGAGTGTACCACCAACTAAATTACAACCACTTCACTGTCACTCTGGACCGTTGTTGTCTATGGGGCTAGCTAACTAGCGTAGCTAAACAGCAGCATTGGGTCTATTTGACTGGTTGTACGCAACAAATACATACAACCACACAAATATAATTTCTCAATAGTTGAGGAGGTATATGGGGCCTTACCGGTAGACGCGGGCTGATTTCTGCGGAACACCGGTGACAAAAAAACCGGCAGGGCCGTGGGGGAGCTTCAGCCATTTCTAAGCAGGAGGCTAGTTCGTACGATACGGACGGATAGCAACAAGGGACAACCACACCTGACTCTTGCGGCGGAAAAATACGTTATGTTAACCATGGCAGGTAGAAAGAATTACCAAGGAAAATACTTCCGGTTTAAAATAGCTTTAAAAAATAAAACTATGTAAATAAAAGAAAATGTGTCCTTTAGAGCTGAAATTATAGAGAGATTATTATGGAATACTAGAGTCTAATTATGTAACTATGTAAAAGTAGTCAGTAGTTTAGTCAGTGTAGTTGGGCTCGTGTGGATTGTAGAGATCCCTGTCTCGATGCTTTTATTCTGGAACATTTACGACCGGAAGTTTTGTTTTAGTATTCGTCAGAGGATTCAGCTTTACCAAAGAGCTAGGACTGTAGCAGCGAAAGGCCTTTTTGTAGTACGTGAGCTTATCTTTCCAAATATATTTGTTATCCAGCTACGACCATGGAACCTGGCGATGCAGGTACATCTTAACTGTGAATATCACTGTGATGCTTACGCTTACTATGTAGCAGCTGCCCTTATTAAACACTTACTTTAGCCAGGTTAGCTGTTAGCTGTAGCAGTATAAACGCTTGCTTGCTGGCGTAATCATTGAAAACCATTGGCTAGCTGTCGGGTAACATAAACTGGGAAACGTTAGCAATCATAAGACATATTGAAATATGTGTACGTAACTAATACGACACTAATATCCCAGTCTACTTAGTTTTGCAACATGTAGTATCTACATTTAATATGATAACATCGCTTTCCCCAGTTCATATCAGCTTTAAAGTTGTATGTTTTTTTTGTTAAAAACAAAGCTTTCCTGTATGCTAGTCTGAAATACAAACGTTGAATAATACTATTACTTAGTAATATCCTGTAATCAAATAAAGTAAATTGTTCTCCATTATCAAAGTGCATTTTGTTATATCTTGTTTTTTTTATTTAGAGACCATTTGTATTTTCCTTTGCAACCCTGTGTCGTATACTGAAAGTAAATGACCCAGGACCCTTATGACCTTGAATTGGGTCAAATTTCACAGGATACATATACAAAAATGTCACTGCTACATTTGCTCTCTGAACCGCCAGCTGTTTAACAAGCCTTTTGGTGTGCTGATCTATCTTTTTTTTAAGGTCGAGGAGGATGGAGGTCCAAGCCTATCCAGCCACAGAAAAGCAAGATGAATATGAATATTCTCCGCCAAGAGAAGCTGATAGCTCAGAAGAAGAAGGAGATTGAGGCCAGATTGGCAGAAAAGGCAAAAGTAACCGTGCAAACACCAAGCAAACCCCTGCCTCAAAGGTAAAAATATAATTACAACTTGTTAAAATGTCGTACATGTTTTGCTGAAATACAATGTACTTCCTTCACTAGATATATCTCATAATTCGACCCGTGTCTTGTTCAGGCATTGGCTTGAATTATAACATGCTGTTTTGCCCAAAATGCTAACTTATATTTATGTTAAAAGTTCATCTTTGGGTGATAACTTAAAGAGTTTAACGGAATACATGATAGTATAAATGTTTGATGATATCGATGTATCTAAAGTTTCCATCCTAGATTTTCACCAGTACAGTACAGTGTTTATGTCTAGTGCTTCCAGTCAGTTTTGTTATATCTGAAGGCTTATTGAAACCATCTTTGGCCTGACATTTCATCCATTCTCTTCCCAAAGTTTCCCCATCCTTCAAGGACCTTCCTCAAACAAGTTTGTAAATGATGGAAGCTTCCTACAGCAGTTCATAAGGATGCATAAGGACAAACCAAACAGTGGTGAGTACTTTGATCTGCATAGTTCTGACCAAAACGTTTCTGTTATGTTTTTATCTAATCCTTATCAAAAGTAATGCATTACTGTAATGTTCTTTGATGAAACCTAAACAACAACGGGAATGCTGGAACGCAGTATCTAGTATCCATAAATGTATTGTTTTGTCTTCTCTAAGACACTGATTAACTTCAGTCGGCCTGCTATAGGTCCTTGACAGCTTTACAGTTTGTTTTAAAGAGGGCACCCTGACCCAATACAACTTGATTCGAATAGGGACCACTGACATTACCTTGCATTACTTACTTACATTTGTTACTTTTCAAATGTTCTGGTTGATAAACAATTCTTAAATGTTTTAAAAATAACACAAAATAATGCATTTTACATGAAGGTTCTGATTATTTTTTAAGTTGTCCTGTTTCCTACTCTTTGTTCAGGTCCTAGCAGTGATACCAAAACTCCAACAACCTCGACTTCATCCCCTTCAGGAAACGCACTGCAGAAAAAGAGCATTCTTGTTGGCAAGCGGCCTGGCCTTGGAGTCAGTAGCATGCTTAGTCAGTTTAAAAACTACTCCCACTCAAAGAAGAATCCTGTTCTTAGCCAGAGGCCAAGTGTATTTTGTTCTCCTGATGAGGATGATGAGGAGGAAGAGGAGGATTACTCTAGATACTTAGAAATGAAAGGTAATTCAAGGCCTTTCACTCTGGACAACTTTATTGCTTGGTCATTTCAAAGCATCTTCTGCATACTCCAGTGCCTTTTTACTGGCATTCTGTCATGGGTGCCCTTAGAGTAAATGTACTGATAGCCTGCTTAAAGTCTCCCCCCCAGAGGATTCAGACACCAGACTCATTATCGACAAGATGGCCTCTTTTGTGGCAGAGGGAGGAGCTGAGCTGGAGAGAAAGGCCAAGGAAGACTACAAGGACAATCCTATGTTCTCGTAAGTTTGAAGGACAGTGAAGCTGACACAGATGTATTTACGTGTAAAGTATTTTTAAACTAACCTGCTTCCAAATGTTATCTTTGCCTTTCAGATTTTTATATGATAAGAGCAGCATGGAGTTTCTCTACTACAAAAACAGAGTTGCAGAATTGAGAAGAGATTTGCTAGGACCTGATAACGCGTCGGATAATGGTAAGAGTGCTACACTTTAGCCAGTTAATTAACATATACACTTATTTGTCAACATTTCTCACCCCTATGTTTTGCCTAATTGAATCTCACTAAGGATTTAAAATTAGAGTACATGTTATGGTTTGAAATTGTACACAACATTTTACATGCAGAGAAGTTTCACTGGTCTTCATTTGTTCCAGTAAAAGCCTTACATCATTACAGTTCCCTATTCACCACCCCCTTCCCCCTTGCCCCTCCCTCCTCTTCTTATCCCCTATTGGCTCTAGACTGCTGGTGTGTGAGGGCTAGTTGAGTACGGTACACTAGTAGAGAGTGAGTTGAGTCCCAGTACTGATAGGCTGCTTAAAGTCTCCCCCCCAGTGGACGCGGAAACCCAGCAGTTGGCTGAGAAGCTGGCCAGGTTTGTGGCGGAGGGCGGCCCCGAAGTGGAAGCCATCGCTGCTGAGCGTAACCGGGAAAACCCCGCCTTCAGGTCAGTCAACATATATGTGTGTCACTGTGTTTTTTATGCTTTGTGTTTTTCTTACAAACCTGCTTTTACACATAATATCTTCTGTCCCTCCCTCAGTTTTTTATATGACTATCGAAGTCCAGCCCACCGCCTCTACAAAGAGAAACTGCAGGAGTATCGTGCTGCAGCCTCGCAGAGCTCCTCCCCTCCAGCAGCAGAGTCGGGGACAGATCTTCAGCGGCCGTCTGCTCCAGCTTTTTATGGAAACCCTCCACATCTGAACTCGGCTTCTCAACCCCACACTCAGGAGGCAGGCACTCCGCCCGTGAAACGAAAGAGAAAGAGTCGATGGGGGTCTGAGGACGACAAAGTGGAGATGCAAATTCCTCACATCAATATTCCTCAGTGCATTCCTGTTGCAGACCCTGACATTCCATGTCTCTCTGGTGCGTGACCCTGTTTATTTACATTCTACATACCATTGTCCTTATATTTTCCAACCCATACATGCTTATATTAATATGCATATAAGATAATGTAAATATTTCCCCTAAATTGGTACTTCTATTGTTATACATTTTTATAAAATTGCGCCAAGCATTGATTTTAATATCATATTTGTAATGTACTATTTCAGCCACTATATCAGCTGACCTAATAATACATTTTATGAATATATAAGTTTGTGGTGACTTGTGTTTCAGTCCAGGATCTGATGGGTCTTGGTTATAAGAAGGGGAAGCCTCAGGGTCTGGTGGGAGTGACAGAACTATCTGATGACCAGAAGATACAAATCAAAGAACAACAAGATGTATGAACGTCTATGTAAATCTACATCCCTGCGTTTTTGAAATATACTTACACCCATCCTAAAAATTTTTTATTTAATGTCTGTCTATTGCTTTGACTTAATGTGTCTTTTATAAAAGTGGAATAGCATGTTGATGACTGGTGGATCACGCCATGAATTCCTGATTATAAGTTTGTAATCTGTTAACTGTGGGTGTGTGTCATGTTTTCCTACGCGCTGTAGATGCAAGAGATATACGACATGATCATGACGCACAAGCGTGCGATGGCGGAGATGCAGATAGTGTGGGAGAAGGCCATCAGAGAGCACCAACATGAATACGACAGTGATGAAGAAGTGGACCAGAATGCAGGCACCTGGGAGCATAACCTACGTAAACAGGAGATGGAGAAGACCCGTGGTAAGGCTGACTATCAGTAGGAAAAATGTCTTACTTCTGCATCACCAGCAACTGTTAGTTTTTATAATCAGTTCTCATCGAGGTGAAGTTATCAACTGTTGCTGTAAAAAAGCATCTTGTCTGTACTTTTCCAGAGTGGGCAGAATCTCTGACAGATTTGGGTAAAGGGAAACATTTTATTGGTGACTTCCTGCCCCCTGAGGAACTGGATAAGTTCATGGAGACCTTCAAGGCACTCAAGGTAAGTCTTTCTCTAAATTCACTTGTTCTCTAGCCTCATAGGGAAGGATTTGGCTGCTGTGAAATGATGAAATACTTACCTTTATCCTCTAATTTCACTTTTATAGGTAAATTAACTCAACTTCTTAATTGAGTCACAGATTAAGGCACCAAACTAATGTAAATACTTGTTTTTCAGGCCTCATGCTGATCATTAAGGGGTTTTGAATGTGTAATTTTAGGAGGTGTTTTGTATTCAGAGAAAATAGTTCACGTATTCTCTGCAGTAGTAGTAGTAGTAGTAGTAGAACCTTTATTTATCCAGGAAAATCAATTAAGAACAAATTCTTATTTACAATGATGACCTGACAGGAGGCAAAGGCTTCCTGAGGGGATGGGGTTTGGCAGGATCTCTTCTGAGTTTTATAAAAAAGGTTTCATATATCTTTGGTGTAACCTGTAGTAGCTTTTCTCTGTTAAATTAAAAGAGTCATACACAGTTTAGTAGAATCTGTTTGAAATTCTTGTAAACAGGATTGTAATCATCCGTCCATGCCTCTGTTTTCAAGCTGCTTATCCAGGTCAGGGGCACTGTGCTAACAGCCAGCAGAGAAACACAGACGTCCCTTTCCCCTGCACATTCCTCTAGTTCCTCCTGAGAGATCCCCAGGAGGAGACTGTAATTGCCAATTGTTTATTTGAAAGTATTTTTGGCATTGTTGTTGGAACCACACTTTTCTAAATCCTTTTAAAAGTTGAAGAGTACGTTAAAAAACGATAGAAAGTTATTGGAAAGTCAGTATAAGACCCAGAATGTGTGTTCATACCATTTTGAATGTAATGGCCAATGTAGACAAATGGTTTCTGTACAAAATATTTAATGTTAGGTTATATTTAATAAAGACCACCAGTGGTGAGTTATGTGGAGACACGCCAACCCTGCTGAACAGACTCGGGTGACAGGCAGTGTTAAATCAGATGAATAATGGAAGATGTTGCCATTCCTGTGTTGAATAAGTAATCTCCTCATCCTCCTTTTATTTTAAGAATGAGACAAAATGGTTTCGGAGACGGTGGTTGGCGTGAATGAAGACGTTTTTTATTTTTGACTTGCAGGAGGGCCGTGACCCAGACCTCTCAGAGTACAAAGAGTTTAAGTTGACGGTGGAGAATCTTGGTTTCCGGATGCTTATGAAGATGGGCTGGAAGGAAGGAGACGGCCTGGGCAGTGATGGACAGGGCATCAGGGCTCCTGTCAACAAGTGAGCATTCATCTTCTGTCCACTCACTTTCATTGCATGTCTTCTTTATTCAGGAGTACAGCTGTAAATGAAATCTAAAGCATTAAACATACATTTTCTAGTTTCCTAAAATAATGACAATCAACAAGACAACATACACAACAGAAACAAGTGTTTATTCCCACTAACAATATGTATTTTTTTACTGTAAAAACATTGTTTGTGCGCCAAGATCATACACTCCTTTTTTATCTTGCAAGTCTAGCTGTGCAACTGTGTGTTCCACAGTGTAGTCTTTGTCAGCATTTACACCTGAACAGACCTTTTTCTTAAAGTTAGTTTTATTAGTTTGAAAAGTGCAGTTGAGACTTATAACAATAACACAAATTAAGCTCTGAAGTTACCGTACATGCATAAGAAATTAAATGAATCATTCTCTCTGTCCTCCTCTAGGGGAACCACGGCTGCCAACGGAGCCGGCTTTGGAGTTGACCGTCCCTCTATGCTCACCAGAAATGACGATGAATACGATGCTTTTAGGAAGAGGATGATGCTTGCTTACCGCTTCAGGCCCAACCCACTGGTAACTTCTTACGCTTTTCTGTTTGTTCTAATAGCATTCTCTGAATATGTATTACATTAAATTATGCCTGTAAAAAAGAACATCCTCATTGAATTTAAGTATATGCTATAGAAACTTAACAATTTGTAGCTCTTCCTTTAGTGGCCAAGCCATAACATTTGAATTTAATCAGTTTCTTTTTTGTTTCCACAGAATAACCCACGACGACCATATTACTGATGTAAAGGGCTGTTTATGTATTTGCTTGTTTTTGTTTATTATAACTTAAAAGCCGGTTTCTTTAACTGCCACAGCTCTACTTGCTTGAGAAATGGACACTGTTGCACAGTAGACTTTTTTAAATTTGAAGTGTGTGACAAGTAGAAAGATTGTTATACGATTGTTAGAGGATTGGTATATTGTTTTAAGGTTTTGTTAAAAAGGTTTTGTTAAAAAAAAGAAGAAATGTTTTTTTTTTTTTAAATAACTATTCACCAGTTTTGTTACATTTCAATTTAATACTGTAAAGACGTAACATATACGTGCATCGTCTGACTTCCAGAAGGATTTTCTCACTTCAGTTTGTGTTACCATTGTGTTGTTCACTTCAGAGCTTGACTTGACTTTGCATTCCCAACTATATAACACTGTTCTGCTGTAGTACACAATCTTTTGTATGCATTTTTGATTGCCTTTGATGTCTATCACTGTGCTATAACTAATCTCTGAATCGTGTCATATGCTCCAGTGTTCACAATAAAAAGAGAAGTCCACTTACTGAAATGTAGAGTTGTCCCAGTTCGGTATTTATTTACTTATCTTTTATTCAGTGTTCATTTGATGGTACACCTGTGTGTGCTAAGTGCAGGTATGTTTCCAACTATGTTGATAAGTGCCATCAGTATTAATTGGTCTATGGCTCTAAACAGCAGGGAGCCATAGAGTGAAGTTGACCAGGTTTAAGCATCCAGCAGTGAAGAGGAGGATGACGGATCAGTGAAATCAGACCTTCAGTTTGACATTCCCCAGGGGTTTTTACACAGGTTAAATATAACTCAGAAATCCCAGCTAAGCAAGAGACACTGTCGGCATATTATAAGGGAACCCAAGGCTTGGGTTAGTTAATGGCATGGTGAAGCTTTGAGATGAGGTGCAGCTTACTATCATTCTCATTGTCCATTGTTTGGTTTATACATTCATTTTTAAAACTGAAAAATCTTTCTAGAGCTGTTTTTGATGTCTGAACTGAACCCTTTTTATAGTTATAAAACTGTCTGATACGACAGAAATATAAACAAGCCGGAAACAAGGAACCATGGGGAAATAATGATTATCAAAACTGTTTATAACGAGTTATTATTTATGTATTTACAGTTTTGGGATTGGATCATGAACTGGACAGATACATATACATCTTATAATTTATATTATATTGTTTCTAGACTTTATATACAGTCTATGATCCGGAGCTATTCACAATACAATTAAGAGTGGAGTGGGACAGAACGAAATCACCTCAAATATTATTGTTTTATATTGCCACACATTGTTAAAGAACTAACGTTGCTGAAAGTTGTCAGGTGTGTATCCATCCTAAATTCTCAGAAATACCAATGAAATCAGTCTACTTTAAAACAATGTAAAGTATAAATTGTCCAGCCAGATGGATCCTCCTCATTGTTGTTGTTTTTTACCTTTATTCAAGAAACGATGTACATCAAACATTACACACACATTGAAATCAGGGGTAGGCTACACATGTGCATATATAGATAATAAATAAATATATAGGCCTATATATATAAAGACAATTGTGATAAAACAAAAGGTCAGATTTCAATTACAATATTTATCAAGTACACATTTGGATCCTCCTCGATGTGTGGGAGGAAGAAACTTTGATTTGACGCATTAACGTACAGGCTGCTGTCAGTGCGAGTCGGGGGGAGGTAAACAAGATGGCGACAACCTGAGTAGCAAGAGTAACATGAAGAGACAGAAAATGAATCTGATATACTGAGAGACCCAATTCATCCGATTGATTTACCCACGACTATTTCACAAAGAAGAAAATAAAACAAGATCGATCCGGAACCAGGTGAGACCCGGCTCAGGAGTAAACTAGTTGTCTTGGTAACTAGCTAGCTAGCTAGCTAGCTAGCCGTTTACACTGGGATCTGAATGGCTTGTTAGCTAACACAGCCCCGTTGAGCTCGCGTTAGCTAGATGTATCTGGTTTATTTCTCTGGTGTAACATTAAGGGATGGATTTGATGTAAGAGCTGTTGTAAGATTTGCTGTTCGCTGAGCATTATGCACATCAGTCGGAAATCAATTACCGTATCATACATTGTTACCGTTGCTCCGCCGCCAAATGAGGTGAAGTCAGCTAGCGCTAATCTTAACGTAAGGCTCCGTTAGCTACAGTTGTGTGACGACGTTTCGCTTATCTTCTCTAATTGTCCACCGTTTGTTTTCATTCACACTAAATTAGTTTCCGCTGTTTTAAAGTACTCTTCTTTGTTGAATTCTGGAAGGGTTGCTAAAGGTGTTTATATCGTTAAACACAAAGTGAGAGTGAATGTTTGAAAGCTAGTTCATTCAAGCTGACGTGCTATGTTAGCCTACCAGCAAGCTAACACTTAACACTATATATATTTTATTTTTTTCAATTTATAAACTTAAGTGTTAACCGTGATTCGCATACAATTGTGCGAACTATATTTGCATAAATTATAATCTCATGATGTCTGAAATGGAACCCAGTAAAACTGACCGGCCAAGTGTTGATGTCTAGACACATTGTTTATCAAAGATGGCTTACTAAGTTCATACGCAAACAAAAGCCATGTATGCATTTTCAATCATGTTTAAATGTCCCCTTGTTTTCAGGCTCCAGGCAGTAGGAACCGTGGTGGCATGGAGGACACCTGAGGACGGTTGGACACATTGGATGGCTCAGTCGACCTCCAGGAGCCGGGCTGATACTGCTGCATGAGATTGGCTGTAGCTCTGTGCTTGGATCCAGTCCAACTGTACACACACACACCCCCACATACACACACACTTATGTATCCTGAGGAATCTTATGCTATGAAGCATGGACCTTTGACAGAAATGCTGTGCTGCATGGCCTTGAAGCAGGACTTGTTGCCTTTACCTTAGGCTATATGGTATTATATTGATTTAGAAGTGATTTAGAGCTAAGCAGAATTCACTAATTTCTGATCAACTATACTTGTCATGTCACCTACGTAGTACAGAATGCACAGTATAAAGCACTAACTTGGCACTGGACCCAACAGGATCTTCACACATATTCTCACCTCTTGAGAGAAAAGAGCCCTAATGTTTACAAATTGGGATTGATCCCCCTCCTCCTCCCTCAGGACTCTTCTCTCTCCCATATTCAGTATTTTGTAGTTGTTCTTTATTCCATTTTCTGGAATTGAGACACTCTGCTCAGTGCAGAAAGGTTACCAGTGGATTACTCTCCAGCAGCAATCAAAGCTATTTGCAAACGTTTTTGCACAGGAGGCTTAAGTAACTGTCAGTCATGAGTCTTGGCGAGCTGCATCATCTGGACTATCTAACTGAAAGTGAACTGATGGAGATGGATACTTTCATCCACCGCATCGACTCTACAGAGGTGATCTACCAGCCACGGAGGAAGAGGGCCAAGCTGATAGGAAAGTACTTGATGGGGGATCTGCTAGGGGAGGGATCTTATGGCAAAGTGAAAGAGATGCTGGACTCGGAGACACTTTGTCGCAGGGCTGTCAAAATACTGAAGAAGAAGAAGCTGAGGAGGATTCCCAATGGAGAAGCCAATGTGAAAAAGTAAGTGTTTGCCAACCTGGTTTTTTTTACCCTTTTTATCCCTTTTCTATCTGCACTCTGACAGTGTCACTGACTCCTCACATGTGCAATGGGGTTTTTCAGTTTATAGTCAGTTATATGAGTCGAATACTTGACGTTAATATCAGTACATTTGTTTGAATAACGTTACTGAAAATGTAAGGGCAGCACTCAATTGCGTAATGAGAAAGGCCCGACTTTATTAACACTCCTCCATGTTCACAACTCTTAACTTACTACTACATTACTTAGTTTCAATACAAACACAAAAAAGTAATTTTTTCGAATTCATCTAAATAAGCCACGTTTCTCAAATGCATCCAAAATCTCACATCATTTGAAAGAAAAAGGTCTTCTGTGACCTCTTCTGGTTGAAGGTTTCTTGTCTTTCTGACCTTTGAACAGCATCACTGTTGAGATTGTTTTTTTGCAAACAAACGTAGTGCTGTTCTAAGAGTGTAAACACATGGCAGGACTGCAAGAATCAAAGCTTTCGATTGTAGACGGAGGATATTCCTCTGCTTCATACATTGACTTTACATTAACTCGAGTCAAACGTAGTGCTGTTCTAAGAGTGTAAACACATGGCAGGACTGCAAGAATCAAAGCTTTCGATTGTAGACGGAGGATATTCCTCTGCTTCATACATTGACTTTACATTAACTCGAGTCAGTGGCTCAACATTTTTGCAATAACCCAGTTTGGTAAACAAGAAGCAAGAAATGTGACTACTGTAGTTAAAGAAACTCTGTCACCACAGCTAGACCTTTTCTAAAAAAAACAGCCATCGATTTTCTTGTTCACTCATTACTGTAGTCAATGCAACCAAACATTGAAGTTTATCTTAAACTAATCATTTATACTAAAACTAAACATTTTCAGCCAGTGGATTTTGACACGTTGCAAGAAAATCTATCATTCATTATTTGTTTTACCTAGAAAATCACATCAATTCTTTCTTCGTTGCATGTACAGTAATACATTTTAAAATCAGGCTGTCGGAGTTAATCAGAGTTAATATCCTAAACCTAAATGGAACATTTATCATTTTTTCAAAATCTGTTCGTTCCTGACTCTCTGTCTCTCTCTTCGGTCTTTATGCCTCTGTGATTGGCTGTCATCTCTACATATTCAAACTTCTTGTCTGCATCCCCTGTTTCCTGATGAGTATCAGAAGTTTTAATCACACAGTAGTTTATTAAATATTACTCCAGCCTTTCGCTGCGGGCCTGTGCTAATTATAGAGGAAGCTTTAGAAAACTGTCAAAATGAGTTTGCACCGAGAGAATATGAAGAGCTGCAAGATGGCGTAACTTTTGTCCACAGTCAAAACGGCAGCGGAGAAATGGTAACAAGCTTGTTCTGATGGCTCGGCAAGAATCATTTTGTTGACCTTGCATAGCCTGTATTAACAAGGTATCAAGATTAACTTCACTAAGAATATCCCAGAATATTGTGTTAACCATTCAAGAAGGACAACTTAAAGGTTAAGAAATACAATATTTCACCCACTCAAGCTAGTTGGGACTCAAGGCAGCCTCAGCAGCTCGACGGCAGCAGCTGCAGTTCTCCATCAGTGCGTGGATCCCTTCAGCCACAGTATTGCTTTGCACACGTTACAGTATTTGATTCGAAGTGTTGATTTGAATAAAACTAAAGTGCATCCTTGTAGAGATTTTAAAATGTTGCTGTCATAAAAAGTTGAC
Organism: Pseudochaenichthys georgianus; assembly: GCF_902827115.2. Taxonomy (NCBI): domain Eukaryota; kingdom Metazoa; phylum Chordata; class Actinopteri; order Perciformes; family Channichthyidae; genus Pseudochaenichthys; species Pseudochaenichthys georgianus. The sequence continues at coordinate 21,375,998 of NC_047519.1, forward strand.
AAGAGAAAAAAAACACAAATGTATAAGCCAAGTCCAATCGCTGGTGTCCACACCCTGTCCACGACACCATGGTCCTCTTCAAGATGTAAAGAAGAATGAACCTTTCAAGCGTATCTGTCAGTTGTTTTGTAAATTACCAATAAGGAGAAGCATACAATAACATTATCAAGACAGTCAGTAAGGTCAGACATTAAAAAGTCCTCCTGAGAAGGTCTCTAAAAACCTATGCCGGCTTTGATTGGTGCTCCAGGACTAAGACACTAGACACTGTGCATGCTGCTGTTGCTATGTTGAAAAACATCTGAAAGGAAAGCTTTGTTAGTGTTTCCAGGAATAAATGTTAGAGGTTGAAATGTTTATGGCAAAACAGAGAGGGATTCTGGAGGTAAACCCTTTTTCTCTACTGTAATAGAGGGGAGAGTTGAGAGAGTCAAAGCTTCACCAAAATTACAGTCCATGTTACTTGGAAGATTGATCAAATATTTTTCATACCTTCATTTATTTTTTCTCTTCCCCAGAGTGATGAGGGGCTTGGCTTCTGTTCTCGCTTTCCTAGTTTTTTTTATCGTGGCTATATTTATATTTTTAGGTGGTTATGTCACACTGTCGATAAGGCCCCAGCAGTGCTTCTTTTATGTGTGAAGTAAATGTGTCTGCATCTGCCTCACTTGATGAAGGCCTTATGTTTCCCAGCCTGAGGAAGCTGGAGCCTGTGAAGGCCCGCCTGTGTGTGGATGCCGTAGTAGCCCCCAGCCTCCTCACTCAGCCTCTGTTTAGCAATCCTGTCTGCCAAACACTTCCTGCTTTAATAGGGTTGCTATAGGAATGAGCATGCTCATACCGGCATTGATTGAGCAATGGCACTCCTGTTTCTACGACAACACCCCAAGAAAGCCATGCCCTTGTTTGGAATGACAAAAGTGCACATGGCCAAATACCTTAAGCTAGGCACAGACTCTGGAGCAGCCCAGTGTAGAGGCGGATTCCGATCAGTTGTTGATGTTGCCGCTGTGTGCCAGAGGAGCTGCCATATCGCTGAGTGCTGAAATCCTTTCAGCTCTGCAGCCCCGCAGACCCTGAACACACAAGGTCTATCAGCACACATTTGAACTCGGAGACTGCAGCAGTCACTGTGACTTAGTGGCAGCCTCCTTTTTTACTGATTTGTTTAATGGAAACAAGTAGTGATGCTGCATGTCATCTCCGCTTGTTATTCAGCTCTATAGGCAAGATGGTATATAGCTTAAATGCTGCTATTCAATGTCGTGACATATTTTAATCATGGTTCTTTTTATGTGTGCATGAGTCAGCTCCCTCTTTTCTAGCAGTGCAGTGATGCAGCAGTAACTGCTTGTGTGTGTCTCTGTGCTAGAAGAAGGACAAGGCCCAGAATATCTGTTTGTCAGTAGCAACACAGACTGTGTACACGGCTGAGGACTGACACAGCTCGTACACCGCAGGAGGATGCTTCAAAGTGTTTGTTGTGAGATTGTGTCAAAGTAAAAACCAGAAGAGAGATGATGCCTCGGCACTGTAGAGGCTTTCTTACATTTTTGGAAAAAGCAGGCTCCCTTTGCTTGCCATTGCTTCGCACAAAACATCCGATGTAATCCCTGGTATGTGAGGGAAATCTATTTAAATAACATTCAGGCTTGTATCTGTACTATCTACTTGAATTCTAAATATATTCAAATATTATTTCATTGATGTTGTCTTTGGCGTTGGTTAAAATCCCACTTGAGTACTCAAAATTACAACTTTCCTAACCAAAGGAAGCTCCTTCCTGTGTGCTCACACTGCACTGTGCTTCACCAGACGTATGCCAGGAAAAGCAAACCTCTCGTGAAATGCCATGTGCAGACTTTGAGGCTCACACTACCACGTGAAAAGTGGAATCCGTCTATGTTCATATCACACATATCAGTGCAAAGCTAGTTTGTGTATGAAAGATTGTCGATCGATGAATCAATGTATGCATGTCTTCTTCATCTCGATTCATCATTACACTTAGGCCTGGCCTAATGGAAAGTGCAATTTGTGTTCACTCTATAGAATGTGCTGTTGGTCGTACTAAAGAAGTATACATTGCTTGTCTAAGCAATCGGTGAATAACCACAAAATGGACATTACATTACATAATTCCCCCATGATGTTCAGCTACTGCTAATTAAATGGTGTTACTGGCAGTATAATGTGACGATGTAGGGTAAGCCGCATTGAATCTCAATCTAATCACAAGATTCGCCTTTCCTAATGGTTGAAAAGCCGTATTATTTCCTGTGTGGATGTTCGTGTGTCAGTGGTTTGCACTTTGTGCTCCTCCTCTTCAGTTGTAATTCATTAGCGTCTCCTCTCACAGCTCTCTGATGAATGTTGGGTCTCCTGGGTGTCTTACCATGCCGATGATTTAAACCTCTTCTCCTCGCGTAGCAACGTGATCCGTCAGGTTATCTCTCTTTATGAGACCAGTGTAATTGATTTCTGCTGCACTCAGACAATATCAAGTCTTACAGTATCATCCCTGTAAGTCTGAGAGGAGTCTCATATCTGTCTTTATTCTGAATGTAGTGGATCTACAAATGTACTTAATTATTACTTACAAATGTATTTGAATTTCATATAAAGAGACACAAATAGGCCTCCACTGTATCGTGAAAGTTTTCGCTCGTGCTGAACAGCTTATGAGAAATGCCGGTTATTAAACCAATAATGAACTCTTGCTTTACACTGCCATGTTGGTGTCGATGTATGGCACTGGACTATGACTTACGTTTGTTTTACTCTGCAAACACAGGCCCGTATTTGTTTATATCGCACTCCATGTACACTTTAAATAATGTTTTGCATGTGCTCTGTTCTTGTGTCACTTTATAGGGAGATTCAGCTGCTAAGAAGACTCCAACACAAGAATGTGATTCAGTTGGTGGACGTGCTCTACAATGAAGAGAAGCAGAAAATATATCCTTGCAGAGTAAACTAGTTTCCACAAGAGTTGATTTTAAATGTTTGATGCCTCGAGATGTTAGATTTTATTGTTACTGTTTGCCATTTAGCAGCTTTTTAACTGGCTCTCTTTATTAAAGGAACTATTTGTTTGCTTTGGCCCCTTAACTCCTAACTTACGTATATGGTGATGGAGTATTGCGTTTGTGGGATGCAAGAAATGCTGGACAGTGTCCCCGAAAAAAGGTTTCCATTATTTCAATCTCACGGGTAAGTGTCTTGTTTTCCTCTCTGCTCAGTCTCTCTGCTATATTTAGATGAACGCTCTCTGCAGTCACTGCTCCAGGCCTAAGTTTAGACCCAAGACTGCAGGGCCTCTGCCGTTAAAATAACTGGCCGTAGATTGTGCGAATGTGTGGTCGCTGCTGGAGACCACTGACGATAAATTAATAACGGGTGAAGATATATATATGACAGCAGTGATAAATTGCTTCATCTGCCAATTCCCTTTTACAACTTACAGTATGAAACACTTCCTACCTTTTTGAATCCTGTGTTTTTCTTTCAGGTACTTTAGCCAACTCTTAGATGGCCTTGAATATTTGCACAGCCAGGGAATAGTTCACAAAGACATTAAACCAGGGAATCTGCTGCTGACCACAGACGGGGCACTAAAGATCTCCGACCTGGGAGTAGCAGAGGTGAGCTCGTGCTGCGGCATCGTGTTGTTTACCATCCAGGGGGAATAATACTTTTGTTTGTGTTTCAAGGTTCTTTATTGTCAAACTAACATAGCTACAGAGTAATTATGTCGTTGAAAATCTTAGGTCACAGGCTTCTCCAACAATGCAACACAATAATACAGATAAGCAGACAATATTAAAACAATATTAAAATATACTATATTAAAAGTAATACAAAAGAAAAATAGTTTTAAAAAAGTGGAATAGTGCAATACGAGTCTATATACAAGTTATTGAAATTATATAATAGATAAATAATTACTAAGTAGCAGATGAATGTTATGAAATTGTTTCAGCAGTTCAGTTTCTTATAACTACCAGATTTCCGCAACTATAACATCTCTGATTTCCATATTTAAAAAATAAAGCCAATTTGTAATGATAGATAGTGAAACCTTTATCACAATAGTTATCATTTAGCTCATATATATACATCAACAGCCAGTGGGAAAGCATACTCATGAACTGCTTTTAAGATTTAATACACTTAAATTCATCATGAAAACAAATTATTTGTGGCAGACTTTATATAAATGTCCACTTAAAGGTCACTTACTATGTAAACAAAAAAACTTTCTGGAAATGAGCTGATCAGATTTTAGCCGCTTTGTGATGTTTCTTTGGGTTGGGTAACCATTAGCCAATCACCAACCAAGGTAACACCCGCCCACCTTATCGCCTGAATCTCCTCCAAGAGCACCATTGGGTTTTTTCAAACAAATCACTTCGCAGAGAGACGTGGGGAGGGGCATCTCATTTGCATTGAAAGCTACAGACAGAATCAGCACTTTTGAAACAGAGGGATTTATGGGACGCTACAATGCTTGATCTGTTTGGTATTTCGAGCCAAACACTTTTTTATTACATTACATTGCATTTAGCTGATGCTTTTATCCGAAGCGACTTACAATAAGTGCATTCGACCAGGAAGACACAACCTTGAAGAAAACAGAATCATATAAGTACATCAGGTTTCATAGAGCCAAGTATTTCAAGTGCTACTCAACTGGCTTTAGATAAGCCAGTCCTTTATTAGTATATAAGTGCTCTGTTAGCAGTTCTTTGTTAGTAATTCTATCGCTCGAAGTGGAGTCGAAATAGATGAGTTTTCAGTCTGCGCCGGAAGGTGTGTAAGCTTTCTGCCGTCCTGATTTCAATGGGGAGCAGAGACATGTTTTGTATATATCTGAGACCTATAATACTTTTTAAGTTGATCAATCTACAAAAATCAGTTGCAGTGTTTCCTACTTATGTGAAAGAAAGGGATGAGTGTAAAAATACATTTTGCCGGCATGTTTCAGTCTATTCTGTGGTTCATTTTATGATTGAGGTTCTACAGTGTATATACTGTTGCTAAAGAAGGAAATGGTAACACATTTTATAGCTATTTCATAATTCCTATTTGTGGTTATAGCGAAACACTAACTCAAACTTTAACTAATGTTACTAATTCTATATGTTTTAGGCCCTTCACCCATTTGCAGAGGATGACACATGTCGCACCAGTCAGGGCTCTCCGGCCTTCCAGCCCCCAGAGATCGCCAACGGACTGGACACCTTTTCAGGGTTTAAAGTGGACATTTGGTCTGCTGGAGTAACACTGTGAGTAGTCAGAGCCTCGGGTCGCTCCGGTTCTCTGAGAATATTTATAATCATGGCATTTTAAAGGCGCGATTACAGACAGAAGATTTGCTTAGTTCTCTTAATATCTGACAGCATTAGATTTTGATAGTATTTATTAGATTTACATAGAAGGCTTTTGCTAGTCCTTTTCTAGAGAGTCCAAAGAGCAGGGCAGCAGGAAAACATTTCTGTCAGCAGTTTGTAACAATTTAGATGTGCTGATAAAGGCTCAATGATTTTTAAGTACCTTGAGACCACTTGAATGTTCCGCCTGTAAGAACCCTGATGTAGGTTTGTTATACTATAGAAGTAGTGTGGTTTTAAGGTGATACTATCGTGTTCTCTATTAACATTTTCCTATTTTGAGATACACTTACTGTATTTGCTGATTGCCTCCAACCATTCAGATACAACATTACAACAAGTCTGTATCCATTTGAGGGAGACAACATCTATAAGCTATTTGAGAACATTGGAAAAGGAGACTACACTGTTCCCGAGGAGTGTGGACCCCTCCTGTCGGACCTGCTGCAAGGTGAGTGTGCTATAAAGAAGAGATTCAAAGCTTTATTGTCATATTCACAGTAGCTACAGTGTAGTTATGGCAATGAAAATCTCAAGTCCCCGGCTCCTCCAACTATGCAACATAAACAAATGTATGACATCAATCCCATTTGAGCAGAATACAAATAAAATAGTGGGAGATGAGGATGCAAGGGACCAATGTGCAAGAAGTAAGCTCAACAACTGTAATACTGTACAGTGGAATACAATACTGCTTATTGTAACAATAAATAAATAAATATGTGCTGTAAAATGGATTCTGCATTTGACCCATCCCAGTATTAGGAGCAGTGGGCAGTAGGGCTGAACGATATACCGTGTCATGGCGATAACCGCGATATGCGCATGCGCGATATTCACACCGCAGGGACGTGCGGTTTTATTCATTTTTTTAAAAAATGCTAACGCACATAATTCAAAATAAAGATACCCTTATTACTTATCGAAACTGCACATACAATATATCCGATTAAAGCTGAGACTCCACAGATTATTTAAGTATAGTATCTAAGCGATCCGATCTCGCAACAGGAGAAGCAAACACAGACATCACAACACGTACCTTTTACGGAGCTTTTACGGGAGATCGTCTCACCGTAGCTGTCAATCTGATCAAAAGACGTGTTCAATGGCATTAAAACGAGAAAAAACGCGGCTGAATCGGTTAATCCATAGGTTGATATGTATCTGTGGCTTTGAAGCAATTGTTTATAATCCATAATTCCATTTTTATGTAAAAATCGGAGCACAACAGTTAGCTGCTAATGGTAGCCACCAGAGTGTATGCAGCTTCCGGTTTTGGCTACGCGTCACTCTCACTCCTTATTTGGTAATGTGTGTGTGTTAGACTGCCGCATAGCCAAGACCGGAAGCAGCAGCCACTCTGGTGGCTAACTTTTGCTCTGCGATTTTTACATAAAAATGGAATTATGGATTATAAATTAAATAATTTTTTTATACAGAGACGTTAAAAACCTATGGATTAACCGATTCAGCCGCGTTTTTTCTCGTTTTAATGCCATTGAACACGTCTTTTGATCAGATTGACAGCTACGGTGATACATCTCCCCTAGAAGCTACGTAAAGGTACGTGTTGTGATGTCTGTGTTTGCTTCCCCTGTCCGAGTTCGGATGACTCAGTGATGATACTATACTTAAATAATCTGTGGAACCTCAGCTTTAATCGGATATCTTGTATGTGCAGCTACGATGAGTAATAAGGGTACTTTTATCTTGAGTTCTGTGCCACAGTGCGTTAGCATTTTTCGCTCGGGTCATTTAGATGCTTCTTATGAGACTTGTGTTTTTGTTTTGGTAAAAATGGTTTGTATCGTCAGTTAGCTGAGATTATTTCCCTTAATCTGGTATAACACATTAATAGGTTCTTAAATATTAAGATCCCCTGAGACACAGTGTCGTGAAAAAAAAAAAGTAAAGTACCCGCCGGGACTTTGGGGCTTAACAGGTTAAAAAAACGCTATATATATATATATATATATACCGCGGGGGGGGGGAAATCGCGATGTCAGTTTTTTTCAATATCGTGCAGCCCTAGTGGGCAGCCATTATGTACAGGACGGTGCTTTGCTCAGAGGCACCTCGATAGTAGTAATAGTACTTGGACGTTCTGACACTTGACCCGGTGACCTTCTGGTTCCCAAGTCCCTCAAACTGAGCCCCACTGATTGCAATCAGTGAAAGCATACATTCTTCATACATATCGAAGAAAGAACTGTTACCTTATACTGTATGTATGTGTTTACCTCTTAGAGTCAATTCGTTTTATAATCAAACAATATGTATGTATGTATGTATGTATGTATACAAAACTATTTAGAAATTAGCATTTTCACAAGAATATAAAGGTGTGTGAGTGTTGCATTATATCCATCCCTAGTATGGAGCACATAAGGCCAAATCATACTTTCTCATCAAGGTGTTTCCATGGTTGCATACTTATGCCGTATTGGATGATTCAGCGTAGGATTAATCCATTGAGTGTTGTATTATGAAGCAGATGACTGTGTCATGCGTCATCAGGCCTCTTCGTTAATGCCAGTGAAAATGGTTGCTTTTAGAATTTAGTTTGTGTAGCGTTACAGGAAAAAAGTCTATTGCAGTAAAACATTTTAAGGTGTTAGGGTTCAAGCATGAAGAGTGAGCAGAAATATCAAACCAGGTCGTCCAGTCGGTGATCTGAACAGTGCTCTATTCTGTGTGCGTCCATTAGGTGGTGCTGTGACACTGAGAGTCACTGTGACTTCTCCTTATGTGAGGCTTCCTCTCCGAACTGTAGAAATCCCTCCAGCTGTTGACGTAGTTTCCATTGATCTGGAGCCAGCAGCAGAATACTAAGCACTGCATAGTCAGGCGTTGCTTTTCTCGACTGGAATGCTGCAATGCCCCGGCTCCTTGTAAAAGAGTCTTTTACAGTGAAACATATAATCGGCTGAATGGATGTCTAATCCAAAAATAATGTTGGGAAGGTCATGTTTGCCCCGATTTATGAAATAATGAAGCTAAATGCCTCGCAGTCTGGCTTGTTATCCATCTTTGTTATTTTACTTCACTTGGTGTTACATGGTGGGGTTTTTAACGAGGGCCGCAAATTAATGCCACATTCTGGTTCTGTTATAACTCACAAGTCTTCATCGCCCATTTTGTGTGAGCGCGTGACGTCTGTGTGTGTGATGACGCAGCACCTGGGCATAATTACACGGTCTAAAATAAGCCCAGAGCCACAAAAGGTGTCCTTCAGCAGGCGAAGCACTACTATCAGCACTCTGCACGCCTGCTGGGAGACAATTACATGATGAGGTCCGGATGGGCACTGCATCACTGCCGCCTTATCACCCGGACACTGCTTTTCTCACCGATTCAGCCCACATCGTGATAATTAAGGGACAACATCTTCACTATATTGCTACAGCGGTTATGCTTCTCATATTGGCGTTTCCTTACAGTACCTCATTGACTCTTTAAGCTTTCGTGGGATGCCTTGACTCCCAGTGATTAATGAGATTATTATGTGCATCAATTAATAAATGAGTTTATCATCTGTCAGGCTGTTAATCCCCCACTCACTGCTGCAGCCTCCTAGCTGTTTAGGTCAACCACCTCACAGGAAGAGGATGTGTGTTTATGATTGTTGTGATTGAATTGACCTTTTGTAATGTTTGTTTTTCAGGAATGCTCGAGTACGACCCGGCGAAGAGGTTTTCCATACAGCACATAAGGCAACATAAGTGAGTGCATTGCATTAATTATCCCATGTACAATATTTATTTGCCGATAAACAACATGCTTAGACTCCTGAGCACTTGTTTTTTTGTATTTACATTTTCATTTTCGCCTGTGGCTTCTAGCTGGGTGCGTAAGAAACACCCCCCGACTGAGCCCCCCGTGCCCATCCCTGCCAACGCAGAGAGCAGGGATCCCTGGAGGAGTATGACGGTGGTGCCCTACCTGGAGGATCTGCACGGCTACACCGAGGAGGACGATGACGAGCTCTATGACCAAGAGGATGAGATCATATACACTCAGGACTTCACGGTGCCAGGTGAGGGTGAGCTCAGACCTTCCTCACAGCTGGACTCAAGACGGATTTGGATGTTATTCTTCCTATATTGTGCAGTATGAGAGCAATCTGTGTCTTTAAGTGTTGTTTTCGGTTACGCCTCTATTGTTTCGACTTTGAGGGACAAGAAACTGTCTGTTTGTCTTTATCGGGGTTTTGTCTAAACCAGGTAAGGGGTAACAGAAAAGTCGTACTTTCGGCATGGCCCTTGTACTAAAATGCAGATTTTAAAGTGATACCAGAAAACAATATTTTAGTTTGTCAATAATGCTACAATTACTCCAAAAATATTTAAATCGTGTCAAATATATCGTCCATCAGATGGCAAAAACAGCTTTGTTTTTACGGAGCTCGGATGTTGTGTTGTTAACGTCTAAGGCGCCATTTTGTATACAGGCGTCATGTTCTTTGGAGAATCGGTATATCTCATGTATAAGATCAGCACCACAGTATTGCCCTTATACTATATTTGTCTAGAAAAACACCCTGTTTATTGTCCTTAATAATGTGTTATAGAAAGATTGCCAGTTGTTGCAATTTTCTGTCCGTTTTATTACCAGGTAGATTGGTGGCTACAGATGGTCCAATTGTTAAACCCACCTACCAAGCTGTGATTGGTTGACTGTACCTATTAAACAATCTGTGCACAGGGCTTAGATGTGAAAATAGATCTACAGGTCTGGAACAAAATAGACTTCATGTTGAATTTCGTTTACTGTTGTTGTGAACTGTGTGTACAAACCTTTTTGATCAGTGTGTTCACTGACTGCTGAATAGATCATGGTAGCATCTTTATTTTCCATTTAATTTGTTCCCAACTCTTCTTTTTTCTTTTCCCCTAAGAATGCAGATTCTTTATCTGTTGCTAGGCAACAGCTGGTAATAATAAATGCGGTAGTCGGGTATCTAGAAGTGTTGCCCCACATAAGACCCAAGCCGAGCTGCAGAGCTGTGAATGAAGTGATCTAAAAATAGTCCAGTGAGATGGTTTAGGTGTGGGAGTATGAATGGTTTCCAGGGTTCACTCCCACAGGATGCTCCATGTGAATGAAACGGCAGTATGACCTGATGATGCTCTAAAGCAGTATCTTCCTCTCACTGCTTTTAATCTCTTTACGGTCCTACTGTTTTTGCAGTAATTGAAAGTGTCCCTCAGCTCCAGTTGCATAAACACACACACACACACACACCTCTGCACTTTCCAGTAAGGGCATTTTCCTCAGTTGATTACCTCTGGTTGTTATTTGTCTTGTTTCTCATGGTTGGTTATCTGACCTGACATTTAGCTGGTGCTGTTGACAAATTAGCTTTGTTTTCAAAGGTCCCTTATTAGGACACTTGTTTATAGTTCTTACAGTTGTAGTTATTTTCATCCATGAAATCATTCACAGTGTGCACACTCATTATCTCGCGCTGACTCAATGAAGCAGTCAGCACGTAGGAATCTGTGATGGATTGGTTTTGTTGTGCGTGTGTTTTTAGGACAAGTGGAGGAGGAAGATGTGTACGAGGGGCACGCAGACCACAGTCCAGCTCTAGCCAAGCCAGCGTGTGTGAACGGGACAGAGGGGGGGTCTCTGAACAGCAAGGCCAAAGCCGAACGCCGGTCCTCCTCTTCATCAAACCCCTCTCGTAAAGGAGTCTCCACAGCCAGCAAGATCCGCAAGCTCTCCACCTGCAAACAGCAATGACCCCCTCCTCTTCCTCCCTCGGCAACAACCCTCCTGGTGAGTGTGGAGACTGAAGTCTGAGAATATATGATATAATTAATAGGTGTAAATCGAATATGAAAATCTACATTTGACTGTGGAAAGGTCTCGGCTCATCCACTTTATATACGACAGAAGCACTTTTGAAAGAGAAATGTAAAATTGGGTCGAGCTGACCATGGAATTCATTCAATGTATTTTAATTCAATATGAACTTCTTTGAAGTGATGTAAACAAACCACCTATCAATCAGCTGGACTCTTGAGGAGATTGTCAGCTCCTTGGCGACCCTCCCCCCCTGCTGCCACTTTATGGAGGTTTTGGTTTGAAAAATGAGTTGGTGTTGTATAAATGACTCTTCATTTCTACTTCACAAATCAGCCGGTCCCCGTCCATGCAATGCTTTCCAGAAGAACAGAAGAAAGGTAACCCTGCAGCTGGTGCTGCCAGTTATAACATTCCAATTGATAACAATGACATCAAATTGATCTTGTTGCTGTGCTTACTGGCACCGTAGTCTGTGGAGACACAGTTTCATAGACATTATCTGCATAAATTAATAATAATAATAATAATTCATTGCATTTATTAGAGCGCTTTTCTGAATGCTCAATGCGCATTACATTACATATTACACTTATCAGACTGGTAACAGTGAATGCTGTGGACAATACCCACAGGAGCAAATGATATAGTATATATTATTATTAAATAGAAGAAAGAATATTCTGACGTCATGTTTTGCCACCCACTGCTAGTAGACGATTAAGAAAAGGTGTGAATTGTGCTCCAGCCGTGCTTGGAAGAAACCTTTCCATACAGCAGACGGAGGGAAAAGATTAAGATAATCCCGGCAGGAGAGCAGATGAAATGATGGGAGGGATGTGTTGAGAACGCGTTGGAACAGACAGAGACGTAAAGACGAGTATCAGTGAAGAGAGGCAGAGGAAATCAGGGAGGAGCGGGCGAGTCTGTTGATATTCAGAAAGCAGTGCTCTGACTCACCACCCGCACATGGAGGCTTGCCATACAGTCCCAGAAACCACATCTGGTCCGGTCTGGAAGCATCAGTCTTTTTCTCTCTGTTTGGATTCTTTAGCCTTCAGGGGTTTGTCAGCGTCCCTCATTCAAGCTGAGATTCATGCTGAAGCGTACGCAGACTTTTTAACAGGTTGTCTCCTCCTCTCTTCCCAGTTACCACCCACAGTTTGCTCTTTCAATCTCTCGCACATACAAACCAGTCACGGTGTGAGGCTGTTTGTCATGAGTGCAGTGCAGAGGAGATGCTGCGTATTCATTTGTTCAGGCGATGACTCACGGTGGATGAGATCAAGTGGGCTGTGGGATGTTTGTCTCTCTCTTTGCCTCAGTGGAGATGAATCTTTCCCTGTTAACAGACCCGATTTTGTACTGTCTTGTAATATAAAATAAACACTTTTCTCACCAAACTTGGCACATTATAAGCAGGAAAACATTCCAAAAAATACCTGATCAACTCTTTCTTTTTGCCAGTAGTCAAGTATACCTTACTGCTATCTTTTCTGGCGTTCAACAGCACATGAAGCATGGTTAGTGCAACGGCTAAACAAATACATAAATAGAAAACGCAACATAAAGCGAATCCTAATGCAGTTAAATAGTCAATGTCCAGGCAAGAACTTCAGTTTGTTCCTTTATTGTCTTGTATTCCAATAATGCACATATACAATTGTTTCACGGATGCCTTTCCTGTGGCTTCTCCTGGAGCATATCCTATGTTCCCTGATCAAAAACCATATGCTCGTCTGGTGCGCCAATCCCACCACCACCTGCTTCAAATGTATACTAATCACCCGGTGCCAAAACCTCCTTCAAAATAAAAGCATAGAGAACTACTGCAGCTCAAATAACGATGATAAATAATGATTCATGTAATACAAACAAAAACAGCTAGAAAATAAATATTGAATTACTAAATAACATAGACCCTTGTATAGCTCCAACAGTTAATAAACAGTCAAAATGTTACGTTAGGGTATTTTATATAACTGTTCAGTTTCTCTTTCCAACCCTCAAACCACAGTTGGTGATTGTTGTACAACAAGCCTGTGGAAAGGCTAACGGGGGGTTGGGATGAGTTTTATTTAGTTTCGCTTGAGTTTGAATGAAGTGTGTCGTACGAAGTTCAGCGAGTAAAAATGACTGTTTCTGTCAAAGGATGCTTTGAAGAGAGCATATTAATCATACATTTTTTACGTTAATAAATTCTACTTATTGTCAACATCTGTATGTATTTTACATCCATGTAAACAATTGTCATAGCATTGCACTGGACAAATAATGGAAATGACTGAGGTGTCATGTTTCCATCAGTGCCGATCAGTGCTGGATCACATTTCTTCCGGAAACGAAAGGCGACAGTAACCTTTCCCACTATTGGCAAAACCCACAGCGAGTGTTTTCTGTTAACTGTGGAAAAGGCGCTATGGGGAACTCCACCTGACGTCTGTTTTACTCTGTCCTCTGTCTCGCTCAGGTTGATCTGTCCCCGTCCTTCTGTGTCCGGAGTCCTCACCGTTGTGACAGAAACCTGCTGACGTTAACGCCCCCTCCCCTCCTCGGACCCCCGGCCTGCAGAGTCTTCTGAAGATGCGGTATGAGCGACGGGGAGGAGGAGGAGGAGGAGGACAGCATGAAATGTTCTTTTTGCTCTGAGACTGAGGCACTGGCTGTGAAGATGATGTTTTTTTCCCTCCCATATGTTGGCTCCTTATAACTCTTGTCATCCAGTTCTGTCACCCCCCCCCCCCACACCCTGACATCCTCTATAGAGGCCCGAGTGTTTTTCCGGACTATACAAACACCATCACCCCCTGTACCCCCGCCCATCCACCCCCTCTACCCCACATCCTGTTTCTTTGACTACCTTTTGTTTTTACTGAACCCTAATGGCAGATTTTAAGACACATTGTGATGTGTGAAAAAATTAAAGAGAAAAGATAACAAAAGTTATGAATAATTCTATATTTAAATCTATAATGAGAATAATTATGATAGTACTCTACTACCACCGTCATAAAAACTGCATGCTGTACAGAGCTGGAAGAAAGGGAAAGTGCTTGGTTTGTGGACAGACTGAAGCTTTGAGATCCACCGCCGATCTGTTGGGGATGTTTGATTTCCATTTAGGTTTCTTTCTTTTCTTTTCTTTTTTCCAATGAATATTTTTTAATTATTATTTATATAAAATATGTCCCAAACAGGCTATTTTGTTGGATGATCCTTTCTGTTTGATTTTGAGACGAGCATATTTTTTATCATACAGTACACCTCAATGTCCTGGATTTTTTTGTGGTATTTTTACCACTGTCCTTTAAAAGGTTATACTTCGATAGAAATACTCTCCTCGTCTTTCCGGGGGTTTGTCGTCGGATCATAGAATATCAAGAGCTGCTGCCGCTCTGCTGCAGGCGGTGTGTCGTCACAATCAGCCAGTCGTCTGTTTTCCAGCGAAGCTCTTTGTTACGCTGATCACATCAATGGGAGCTCTTCCCCCCCCACCTCCCTTTTCCGCAGCCAGACCCATCGTCAGCCGCTCGCTGGGAATAGATCAGAGAGCAGGTGAGTCACAACTCTGAGGGAGGGAGGGAGGGAGGGAGAGAGAGAGAGAGAGAGTAGTGCTTCCCACGTCAGCAAGGTCGACGGAGAGATTCTCCGTTGAGCGAGACGCAGGAAAAATGATTGTTTCAGCTGCGTGATTGGTTCATCAGGACAACTTGGATGAATCTGCCGTCATGACGGTTTCACACACATCAGCTTACGTTTAACACATCACAACAGCATAGTCAAAATTTGATGAGTCACTTTTTTCCACTTTTTTAATTCAGAAAAATGTTCAGTCCAAAATGTTAATGTGCCTCAGATGGTCCACATGGTCTGGCCTTTGTCAAGCCTGAGATACATTTGAATTGTCTGCACTACTTGTTTTACAGTTAAGCAGATGGTTCAGCATGAATGAGGACAGAGGCGGGAGTTTTATTACATACATGTACTGTAACCCAGGTCTGTGTGAAAGAGGGAAAAGGGACAAGCTGTGCCTACTCTCAGTTTCATCATGACATGCAGCAATGTTCTCATGTTGAAGAGATGCAATTTGACACGAATGCAAAACGAATAATTACATTTGACATCCATACTGGCAGAGAGAGAGTAGAGAGAAAGCTATTCCCCCTGTGATTCTACCATGTCAAGACATAATATCTGCAGAGTATTACCTAGAGGCTCGAGTTGCCAGTGTTCTATCTTTTTCTTAATGTCAACAGACAAACAAAACCAGCTGAGTTTCAATTTCTCTCATCATTTCTCTCTTCCCTAGCCCGTCTGTGGCTCAGCCCATTGTTTTACCATTGAGGACAATTCTTTAGAAATGGATGACGCATATTTCATTTATATTTTAAATGTTTAATTATTTTGGGCCCTTTGGTTCTAAGCTAACGTTACTTGAATGAGGCTTTATTCATAGTGCAATTTGAGAAACAATTTGTGCTATAGTTCATATTTATGTGATTCATTCAAAAATAACTTAATATGGCGGTGTATAAGAAATGAAGAATGACACTCAATCCATAAATGTGGCCCAACATTTATTATTTGAAAAGGAATAATCTATCAGACATTGGCTTCATTACCTGATAGTAGGATGAATTAGTTAATGTTGTCTTTTTGTGGCATTTGTTGACAATAAGACCAACGGAGGATATCACCAGACTTATGTTTCATTTAGTAACACGGAGTAAATATGTCCCACGACACTGCTACTTAGTTTCAGCCTCTTCTTTCACAACCTCAAGTCTCTGTCACTGGACCAGCTGTCTCCAGGCCTGAGAGGCTCCTGTGTCCCCGTTAGTATCATCTGTCAGTTCCCCCCCCCCCCTCCGAGTCTCAGCAGTGAAGCAACACTTTGCTCAAGCCCACGGAAGCTCCTGGATACCGCCTCCTTACTTATGATAAATAACAGGAAAAAGACTAACCACAATCCTATAAAAATAGATGAAATATGGGTACAAAAATTCTGGGTGCACATATTTTCACTGTTGGCATTATAGCCTGGGTCTCCCATCTGTTTGTAATTAAGATATAGAACGTGTATTCTCCAGATCTGCTGATATGGTGTTGATGAAAGACCACTGAATTACTGTAATGATTTCGTTTTTTTAACATGGTCGGTATTCTTCTTATCGCCAAATACAGAAACCGACAAGAAGGACACTTGCGGTTATGGTTTTAAAATGACGGGTGACGGAAACTCCGTCATGATCTTTCTTCCCATCAAAGTGCTTTTTGTTTTAAAGATAACACTGTACAGTATCCACATACACATTGTTTGGACATAGAGTAGCATGCTAAAAAGTCACAGTTAAAAATATTACATTTTCTAAAGATGGGTCTATATTTCAAAGCTATGTAATGAATGCATTTGATTTTAGGAATGGATACCAATAAAGAAAAAGGGTGCGTCACATAGCGTCAGTGGAAATAAAGGTCTGAATGGAAATGCGGGTAGAGACTGGCCTTCAAATAAATAAGTAAACTTCTCTCCCTCGGGATATCGCTGTGTTCTTGAAGATTTTCCTAAATTGTCCATAGATTGTATCTAACACATGATGACGTTCAAAGTGCTTTAGACAATTTTCCAGTCTGTCATCTTGAGATGATATGCAATACAAGTTAAAAAGTAGATGTTATTGTTTACCGGTTATATGGGGCTGAAGCCAGGGGAGGCTGTGTGAGAGATGGTGAGCGATCGCTCTTTTGCTCCCTGGCCGAGCTTCTCCGCAGAGCGCAGGCCGCCGTACAGCCTCTCCTCCACCGACACAGCCAGCTTGTCTGCCAGGCTGCTCTCTGAAAGAATGGCTTGACTGCTGTTGTTGTTTCTGTTGACGGCTCTGGGATCCATGTGGCTCGTCTGTGTCGTCACCGCGCTCACAGACTGGCTAGTTGTGCTTTCTGTGCCTTTTCTTGCAGAGGCCTGGTTGCCCTCGGCAGTCGACTCACCGCGGCTCTCTGTCACGTCAGTGCCTTCTGAGGTCGTATGGGCTTTACTCACTGCATCGTCCCCTGCGGCTCCTTCACTGGACAGATCTTTGTTCTCTGTGCTCTCATTCGCTGCTTCCTCACAGGCTGCAACCTCGCTGGCTTCTTCATCAGCGGCGCTCGCAATGCGTGAGAGTGTGCTGTGATACCTCATGTCCAGAGGGTAACTGGCACTGTCACCTCTCCTCAGTGGAGTGAACCTCTGCCTCTCCAAAGATGGGGAATACCTACCCCCAGCGCCTGACCCTGGGTCGCTGTATTGCTTGTGTCTCTGCCACTGTTTGCGGAGGTGAACTCTGGACCGGTGCCTGGAGCGCAGCGGAGAGTCCTGCTGGTCAAAGCGCGGATCATGGCGGAGGAACTCGTTGAAAAGGGCATCCGTCTTCTCGTCAATGCTGTAGTCGCGGCGGCGGAGTCGAGGTTTGTGAGGACTAGAGGATTGTGGGATCTGCTTGATCAGCGGAGACATCAACTGGGGTTGTGATTCTGAAAGTTTCTGAGGGTGAAGTGATTTCAAAAGCTGAGATGGTTCTTGAAGGGTGACCGACTGCTTTCGAGTTTGAGATCTCGCCTTTCGTTTCCCCTCTGTCTCCGCTCTGTTGGCCACGTCATCCTCCAGCTCCTCCTGGAACAGCCTGGCCTCGATGCTCTCGCACACTGAGCCTTTCCTCCCCGAGTTGGTGAAGAACAACCTTCTCTCAGATGCCGTCTTCCCTCGAGAAGTTCCCGGAGTCCCAAACAAGCGCATTTCCTCAGGGTGTCTTGAGGGTGCTTCAATGGAGGTGTAACCGCTGTCCATCTGGAGGAGCTTCCGGTTCCCTGCCTCGCTCTCTCCTCCAGCTCCACTCCCCACCTCACTGTCCCCACCTGACGCTCCTCGGATCCCACCTTCCATCATCCCTCCGTCCCCTTCTCCCTCATGCTCATCGTCCAGGTCTTGGGACAAGCAGCTGTCCAGGCCATAGGGAGCTCCTGCACCCCCAAAGGACGAGCTGCTGTCGGCATCACTGCGGATCGACTCCCGGTCTGTGCTGCTGTGGTCTGAGGAGGCGTATTGTTCTAGAGAGGCTCGCAGGCTCCAAATGTCTCTGTACAGGGAGGGAGGCGCCTCCGAGCTCTCCTGGCGAATCATGAAGGAAATGGATGAGCCCGAGTCGGTCCTTCGTCTGGCCTCAGCTCCAAACACCATCTCATCTCCGTCATCTACCTCGGCCTCGCTCTTCTTCCTCACATCTGATGTCTCTGTGTCTTTAGTTGCTCCAAACATGTCTTCAGATCGTCCCTGTACAGCAGCTCCTGCACCAAACAAGTCATCTACCGATTCTTGTTCGTCCCCTGCGGCTTCCGTCTCTATAACCGCACCAAACTGTGTTTCTTCTTCTGTCCCATTCACTGTGGTCTCCTCTTGCCTCGGCGCGTAACTCTCATTTGTTTGCGAGCAGAGATCCTCTCTTCTGCCGCTGCTGCCGCCTACCTCCACCATGTCCTCCATTGTTACCCTGTATAGATGAACAACAGCCCTTTAATTAATGATGCTGGGAATGTAGAAGTGCATGTTATTGGATTAGAGGAAGGCATGTACCTGCTGAGGAAGACCGAGGACATGGGTGCTGTGTCGGAATGAGACAGAGACTCTGCAGAGAGGGACTGGAGACCACTGGTCTGGATAGGGGACTGTGGGAAAGAGTCCATGACCTCGTCTCTGAGAGATGAAGAGTCGTTTTCGGTGTGATCCGTGGTTTCACTTGCTGCTCTCTGCCTCTGGAAGGGCCTTCTCTTGGGCGATCCTGGTAGAAATTCACATACAAAATAGCGATGTTTTTCACAATTTCTTTATCAAAGCTACTTTTGAAGACATAATCAACAAATGTAAGCTACTGATTGATTTATAACATGTATTCAAACCTTTGGCCTCCAGGCTGGCAGCCCGGTGACTGCTGTCAAACTTCCACTTCCGGAAGTAAGGCCCTGCTCCCTCCAGACTGGCATGGCGCCGCAGTTTAGAGAAGAAATGCAGAACTGAAGTCTGGCCTGTAGCTTGAGTCAACTCTCCTCTCATCCCCCTTTCGCTCTCAGCCCTGTCCCTGAGAGCCTCCATCTGACAGAAGTGACGAAGGGAGAGGAGGATGGAGAGAGGTGATGAGACATTAAGGAGGGGTTGAGGCAGACAGGCTGAGATGAATGGTGACTGGCAGAGGCAAATCCCTCGGGGGGGGGGAAAAGCAGTTTGTCATGTTGTCACTCAGCTGCAGTGAAGACTGATGTCACAGTGCATCAGTAGGTCTGAGCCTGTGGCAGCTGCTTTTTACAACTCTATTTGTCCACGATACAAGCGGATCAATCCTCACTGAGGAATCAACCTGTGTGTGCCCGGACAATAAATGCATGCTGTTAGAAAACTGTGAAAGCAAATTGGTCATTTTAATCTATGTATTAGTACAGTTGAAAATAAGACTCATAGCTAAATCTGGCAAATATACATATTGGACTCGAGTGCTCATGTTAATATGTGCATTGTCCCTACTTAAATAAATAAACAAGTGCCCAGGATGAAAATAGTGATTTTGACTAAGAACAAAAAAACCATAAAATCACTCGGCATGTCAACCCATGATGAAGAAGCGATGAAGACTCAACAGCTCGTGGCTCTGTGAGGTTATACTTGGGCACAGCGTCACTGAGAACCACCCTTGAGCTGATCAGGACCAACTTAGTCAACATTGCTCTCCGAAGAGTGATGCCGCTAGCGTGCTGAAAAATGTACGTGTCTGATGCAATAACTATTTCATAACTGTCAATTAAAAGTGAGAACAATTAGAAACTCACTGTCTGGGAATGTGTGTGCAGTGCTTTCATGGCGGATGGTACCTGTCTGAGGCTCTGGTCCAGGATGGTGGAGTGGTGCGGGTCTCCTGGAAGACCTCCACTGAGGCTCTGTCCCACCCAGTCGGGGACTCTCCTCTCATTGGGCTGGAGGAAAAGAAATCAATGCAGGTTGGAGAGGAGAAAATAAACCTGGTTTGTTTTGAGACAAATCACTGCCAGTAAAGTCACCTGGTAGATGGCGAGGGGCCGTTTGGGGGATGCGGTCTCATTGATGTTGACGGTGACGGTGCTGCTTTCCGTGGAGTCACACTCCATGATGGTGAGGATCTTCAGGTCACATGGTAACGGAGGCAGGTGGAGGTGAGTCAGCCGGGCCTTCTTCAGGTGGTGGAAGTCTCCCTCCGTCAGAGTGTATCTGGAACAGAGTCAACAAATCTTCTCATCTGCTTCCAGCTCATCAAAATATGAATGTATTGTCTGTTATACTGTACCTGCGTCCTTTCTCCTGGGTCGTCTTATCCTGTTCGTAAAGTGCAGATTCATTAAAGGAGACTCTGCGGCCAGTGGACCCAGTGGAGACAAATCGCTCCGACTCCCCATCGTGACAGCTGGCAGCTGAGAGAGCGTCTGATTCATCCAGATGAATGGTGATCTCTGAGTGACAAAGAGGACAAGGCCGAAGTGAGGGAGAAAAATAGCATTGGTGATGACAGTGGAGGAGAATAGATGTATGTATGAACTTAAGAAAATACACATCTCTGACCTTGGGTGGGCTGAGAATCCTCAGCATAAGTCGTGTTTGTCTTCTCAGGGTCATCGCTCGCTCTGAAAGTGGAAACAATTTTTACTCTTTGTCAGTGATTGAAAAATCATTCAGCTCTTCAGTAAAAGAACTCCATTACACCTCCAAGTTCTGCATTGACCTAAGTCAAAGTATGTCAAATCAATTGATAGACAGTACTTGCATGAAAAACTATAAGTTGAAAATAGTTTAGTTAACTAATCGATTAACAAGCTAATTATTTCAGCTGTACTTGTTTGTGAATATTAATATATGTATGTCACTAACTAACCAAAGCTATCAGATAAATAAACAGCTACTGTTTCCTGTTCAGCACAATGGACAGGAAACTAATCCACTCTGTCACAATCACATCAGCTGCTGTGATGTTTGCAGAAGAACCGGGCCTGCACCCACCTGGAGTAGCGGCGGCCGCCCATGCAGCAGCAGTGGCAGAAGAGGAGCAGCAGGGAGAGCAGCACCAGCGTCCCCCCCGCAAAAACACTCAGCAGCACCAGCAGCAGCACATAGTTCTCCACCTGGCCCGCCGACACAGGCACATCCTGAAGAAGAGCAGCCAGGGAGAGAGGTTAGGTACATTTAATCAATACAGTACACATGTGGGGTAACCCTACCTAACCCTAACCCTACAAATACATACATCATTTAATCTCTGAATGAACCAAAGATCAGGTAATCTCTCCGAGTTATTCCCTTTTTTCTAGCATTTTCTCTGTGAATTATTAGTTTTTTAGTATGAGTTTGTAATAGTGTATCCCAAAGTTGAGTTTATCTGGCATATACTGGACCATGTATGTTCTCTCAGCTTGGGTTTAGCATGCTTTGCATTGCAATGAGGCTTCTATACCCTACCTCTTGTGAGATCAAGGGACTACAACTTGTATGTAGCCTGAAATAAATAAAGATTTACCTTAACTTTAGAATAGAACTCAGCATTTCTTTGCTGACAGGAATATAAATCAAATACTGACAGAAAAAAATAAAAACCTGTCACTAAAAATACCAGTCTTCCAAACCTATCTAGCTCAAACCCCGGTACTCTCTGAAGTGTGTCCTGTTTAGGTTGCACAACATCAATTGAATTCCCATTGCTTGTGTTTATTGGTGGAGCTCGTAACTCATTCCTTTAATAGCACAATAAAGGAGAGGCTTACATATCTCTGTTGTCATGTTTAGTGTGTTGCTGGCTGTGTTAGTCCTGCTGGGACAATAATTGATTCTTCTCCCTTTGAGTTTCGCAGCATTGAGGAATCTCTTTGTCGCATTACGCTGCCAGCTAAGCGCTATAATATTTAATAAGAAGTGGAATTAACACTGAAAGACTTTCTTAAGTAACTGCCTCTTCACAGTAATTCTTACGCACAGACACACACTTTCTACTCTTTCTGATTAATACCCTCAGTCTTGGCTGAGTGAGCTTGAGGATGCTAATCGAAATGTCAGCGAGACTCTTAATTCAATCTCCTAGCTCTTCTCACTGAGGGGGAAACGAAGCCTCCGCAGGCTAAAAATGGAAATCGGAGGAGGACTGAGGACGCACATGAGCAATCCCCACACCAGACTTTCCTGCCTCTTCTTCCGATGTCAGTTTCCAAAGAGAGGGATAATAATTGGGCTCTTTTCACCGTCACAAATGGAATATTCATCTATTGCAACATTTAGAGTTACATAAGATACCAAAATACCTAAAGGAGGTGTACTACAAAACTAAAGGGCTACATAGCAAGATGGCTGGTACCCTGTGAATGATAAAGGTATTTCTGTAAAAACAAAGCATCAATCAATCTTTGTCAACCTCAGTCACAATCTCAATCCAACAGTGAGAAAGTCGCTACGCAGAAGAGGGACATTTTGTACTAATAAAACCAGAAAGGGTTGGTGATTATGTGCATCGGAGCAAATGAAAACATCCTTTTTATCCTCTTTTCATTCAACCTCGAACCTGCTTCAGGCCTGAACATGTTCAACTAAGTCCATGACGCACGCACGCCCACTTAGATATTTGTACAGCCATTAAAAGTTGCTATGGCCTACATTTAGCTGAAGCCTATGGGGAGATTCAGAATGATGTGTATGAAACCGTGTGTGTGCGTGCGTCTATGTAAGAATAACAGCTCCATCACGGCACACCTTGATACACTCACAGCACACACACATGGTTTGTCAGAGTGTCTGTAGCCTAATGAAATCTGCTATTTTTACAAGCTCAGCCAAACATGAAGAACAACACAATCAATCAGCGGGAGCAGCAAAGCCTCTCGCCAGTCTTTATGCCATGTTTTTCACACACACTGAGTCAAACAACAGTCAATTGTCTCTCCCCACAGACAACCTTAACAGTCCGATAATCACCGCCGCTGGATCAGATTCCCCCCCCCCCCGGCCTCCAGAGGCTGCATGGCACACAAAGCCAGCGGCACACTCTGTTTCTGAGTCAAATCCTCTTTAGATGCAGATCCAGCTATCCCCCACTACAGCTTCACCTGGATGTGTAATACCTGTTACTGGAGCCATGGTGGTGTTAAATCTGTGTGTGTGTGTGTGTGTGTGTGTGTGTGTGTGTGTGTGTGTGTGTGTGTGTGTGTGTGTGTGTGTGTGTGTGTGTGTGTGTGTGTGTGTGTGTGTGTGTGTGTGTGTGTGTGTGTGTGTGTGTGTGTGTGTGTGTGTGTGTGTGTGTGTGTGTGTGTGTGTGTGTGTGTGTGTGTGTGTGTGTGTGTGTGTGTGTGTGTGTGTGTGTGTGTGTGTGTGTGTGTGTGTGTGTGTGTGTGTGTGTGTGTGTGTGGTACTCACAGTGGAGTTCTCAGTCAGACTTGTCAGAAAAGGCAAATCATTGCTCATGGTCCAGGTCAGCGTGAGTGAACCCTGCAGAGGACGGAGAAGGTGAAGTCAGACAGAGCTGCTGCTTCTTTCTAGATAACATTACTATTTATGTTGTTTCAGGAAAGGCAGCAGATTTATGTTCTTATTGCCATTCCTATTGGGTGTTTTGAAATTCCTTGCAGCAGCCCTGACTAGGGCCATGTTTGTTATTAAGTTAGATGATTTGCAAGAGGCAGGGGCTACATTTATTTAATTTAATCATTTATTTAGCAGGGACAATGCACATTAATGAGCACTTAAAACAAAAAAATGCAAATGGTGTAAATATGCCGGATTTTAACTTGGAGCTAATTTCCATCCGCAGTCCCTCACATAAAACATTTAAGAATATGACAATTACACACATAGCAAAAACAAATACATGATGTGCAAAAGAGCAAGAGCAGCATACACAAGTATTTACCACATGGCAGTACAATCTAGCAGCAACGACATATAAAGTGCAAGAGAAGATACAAGAGCTACCTAGAGGAGGTAGAGGACTTACCCCTGTGTTAAAGTGCATTTAGCTGTACTTGCACGTCTGTTTGTTTCTCAACCATTCTTTGAGTTGACCTTTAAAACTATTGTGAGTGGGACAATCCCGTATCTGAGTTGGGCGGCTATTCCAGAAAGAGCTGTCTTTAATGGAGAGGACATTTTGTCCAAAAGTGGTCCGTCTACGGTGGACTTCACAGTCTCCTCTGGTTTCTGATCTAGTGCAGCGACCAGTGTGTTTTCTGTGGATGAATTCCCCTAAGGGGGGAGGGGGGGGCCAGTCCATGTAAACATTTATAAAAAAAAACACATACTTTTAAAAGACTTAAAATTGTCAAAACTCAAGAAATTGTGTTTTTCAAGGATGGTGCAGTGGTGGTATGAATATGGCTTTCTGTCAAACACCTTGATAGCCCTCTTGTACAGCTGTTCTATCAGTTTCAGGCTTGTGGCACAAGCAAACGACCAGTTTGTAAAACAGTATTCAATGTGGGATAGAATCATACAGTGGAGGTACTTTAAGTTTCATTAACCATTCCTTACCCACCTCTTTCAAACTCCAAAAGTTATAATGATAGCTTTCTGTTACTATTTGGATGCCATTAGAAGAACAAAATGAAAATATTATAAAACTCTTGACTGGCTGAACACTACTCCTAAAGAAGATATACTGATTGTCTTCCTTACATTGGTGTACTGCCCCTTTAACATACCAAAGTCATGGTTATTATTGAAAGATTATTGAATGCCCACTGGGCCTGAGCCTCCTTTTGTTAGCCATTTTCTTTTGGGAAGTCAATATAATGCATGTTGATCATCGCTTCACATCAAAAACGAGACACAGAAAAATCAATATGAGACATAATATTACCACAAATAGATGCAAAATTACCACAGAGGTTGAGATACCAGAGAACTAAAAATAGCCACATAATTACCAAATAGAGATGCAAAACTATCAAAAAGACGTGTCCTTGAATGTGTGGGTCTTGTTCGTATGTAGGAGGTGGGAGCACTTTTCCCAGGGTCCCATTGTCTCATAATCACCTAAAGTTACATAAACTCTTGTCCTGAATGAGAGTTATACACACACACACACACACACACACACACACACACACATGAAATAACCGAGAATATCTCAGCTCAGTCTTTACACTTTCTGTAAAATGGGACTGTGAGACGGAGTCGTTTGGTAAAAGGAGGTGAAAGCCTTCGGTTTATAATCACTTGCACAAAGCAGAGCTTGTGTAACATCAGCCCGTGATTGCATTCCTTACACAGACCGGTAACACTGCCGCACATTCCCTCTCCATGTGAGAGTCATATTTGATCTAATATCTCATAGAAACCAACAGCTAAAGGTAACAAGGACGAGGATGAAGCTCTGAATAGCACACCAACAATAGAGACCCACACACACTAAGACATCATGTTGAATGTTGGTAACACTTTACTTTCACCCTTGTTTAGCAACAGAACATGAACGTTTAAAATATGGTTGTTGTTTTAATCAGATAGTAAGGCATGTTCCTTATTAACAAACAATTATACACATTCCTATGAAGATATTTACCATTATTACAGCTTTTACAACTATTTTTAAGGCTTCATATTTACTCATTCCATCCCAGCCGACATGATTCGGGACTTAAAAGTAAAGTGAATTTTTAATAAATGATTTCAGACAGCTGTAGCCTTAAAACAATTCTGCTTGATTTTCTTTTTTTAGACACGGCCATAGTTTCCCTCGAGACAGATGTTGTGAAAACATCTGTCTTCTTTCTGCAGACTGAATATCAAACAGTATAATGGATAGAGGCACCGAGCATAAGACTAAAAATGGTCTCTTTCATGAAATGGTACAAGTTCTCATTTGTAATGTTCTTTCTTGTTACAACTCAATAAAATCACTAAACTTTGGTGAATTAGTGGCTTTAAAAAAAGAATACCTGCAATTAATACAGTTAGTCAGTCATGTCTGTTTCCTTTTATGCATGTCTGACATGAATATAATATAAACTATATTTACCCATGGTGCAAACTCGTGCTGAGAAACCAAACCGTGCTCAAACCCACATATACCTCAAATATTAGGAGATAATCCATCTAGAAACTGCAGCCATGACATTATAACATCTTAAATATTTCATAGTGTCAGTTTATGACTTATAAGAGAAAATAAAAGGAGAATTGTGTGTTGATTGCATGTTTGGCAAATACATTTTAAGATTCTTTGTATTCAATGTTTTTATATTATTATTATTATTATTATTAGGCTATTGTTATTTTAATATCTGCCCTATTCATTATGTCCTATTCTGAAAAAGAAAAGTGTATCCTTGTTATAATAGGCCTAGGATAAAATAAAAATGAAAGGCTTGTGACGTTTACCAACTTGCCTTCTAAGCTTCGCAGACAGGTGGAGAAAAAGGAAACCCGCGTGTGCGTCTTTGTGCGCGCGTTCGTGTGTGCGTGTGTGTCTGCGCGTTCGTTCGTGCGTGCGTGTTGTGTGTCATGACATGTTACATCCCCCCACATCATGTCTCTCTTTAGCATCAGGCAGACAGATGGAGACAGACAGACATCCACATACTTCCATCCCATAAGTGCACAGTGAAAATGCCCGTGGTGTATACACCCTTTCGAGCACCGTCAGTAGTAAAGTGCATGGCGGAGGAGTGGACCGGAGGATGTGCTGTGATCTTACGGTGAAACAGGTGGTGTTGCAGCAGCGTCCCTCCGCTCTGCAGACTACAGGGAGCCGCTGCAGACGCTCAGCAGCAGCAGCCTCAGCATCAGCAGTAGCATCTCCCTCTCTCCTCCGAAAACCCTCCGATCAGGACTGTCCCACATCTCTGCTTCGTGTGTGCTCAGCCTGCGGGGAATAAATCACGACCAGTCACTCAGGAGGAACCCTCATGTGCCAGCCAGTCAACTCTCACTAAATCACTGCGATTAACGAGCTGTGGTCACCTATTTTACATATGTATATATATTTCAAAAATAAAAATGCTAGGCTACATATTTCACTGTGAAATGTCAAGCCTGTTGGTTCAGGGAAAAAGACCCACACTCACCCGACTGTAGAGTCCGTGTGAAGCGGTGATCCACATGCAGCCTGCTCCCTCTGCATACTTTAATTTGGGCTTCAAATACAGACTGTAGTTATGAATGAAACCTCACGCGATTAGACACACCCACCGCCCTCTCCCTACGCACCACGTGACCAGCAGTGATGATGAGAGATGGAGGAGAGAAACTCATTCACAGCAGATGCCCATCAATGGCAGCTGCTGACGGAGCGGTTGGTTGGTTGTCTAGCTGATTCATGTTGCATAGATTCAACATGTTATTCAATATTTAACACGTTTACATTTGCTGCGTTCGAGTCTGTCACTGATGCTTTGTTTTACGACACACATGCACGGGGACAGATGGGTGTTGTAGACGTGTTCTGTAATCTCACGTTTTACCACCAGGTGGCAGCGTTGCACGGTTGTTTTCTGGTTGATAAACATAGACTACAATGAAGATCCTCATACAGCTAAAGTTTGAATTTAGTAGAACCCTTCAAAATAAGATAATTTAACACGAATACGAATGTTTCTCTAATGAAAGGTGAAAGATATCTCATTTTATTCATTTATATAAACATATAGCCAACTTTTCAGTGATTTGGCAACATTTTCATCGACCTGCACTCCATTGTGTGAATGTAATCATTTGTATTAGTCTTATTTAACATAAAATAAGGGTTTTTGTGTCCTAAATCACTGAACTACATATTTATTAACCATAGTATACAATCCAATTGTTCCTATAACATGTAATTAAACTATTTTTATTTGAAAATAATTTGTGTATTTTCCTTTTTAATTTCACACTAGAGTAACCTATTGTGATATCAGTCAATTGCAGTCCAATAGGTTAAATGCATGGATCTCTTTGCTGTTTGCAAAATAAATGATGTCTTAACTTGTTTTACTGATGAAAATTAAGTTAAGTTACACCCAGATGTATACATTTTTGACGGATGAATTTGAGATGCTGTCCATTTAGGAATGTAACCACATGGTGTAACTTGAGTGGCCTCTCTTGTCTTGTCAGGCTATTCCTGTACATCTCTGGGACATTTGAACTCTAAGTCTATTTTCCACTTGCTTAAAAGGGTCTCATTAACTCTACTTGCAGTAAAGTCTCTTCAAATATCTGGAACATAAACACACCAAATGGTTTTCAAGGACTTTTTTCATACACTTTGGAAGAAAAAACTGTTCCCACTGTATGCACAATCTCTGAGAAGATATAGCCTTTGGACCACTACATACAATTCAAAAAGATATGTTAAATGGATTGGCATTATAGGTTTAATACTATTTACAATACTGCAAAACAAGTCTAGTTGATCAATACTGAGAACAAAACAGGATCTAAAACCTATTGTATTGGAAAGTATACTAAATGTTGTAGCTAAATGGAGACGATTTGGTTTTTTAGATTATTTTACACACGTCTCTTAGCATATACTGTCAAACCTTATTTTGTGTAAATGTCAAGATGTGACTTTGAATTGTTGTACTGCAATTTAAAAATGTACACTGATTCAACTAATAGGACTTCTTTGGTCAATTCGTTTCTATACGTTCAGTGAACGTCCATGGATAGGTATGTTTGTAGTCCTACAAAAGAGAATAAAACAGGAATTGCTCTGAAATATCTTTTAAAGTTATTTTTGAAACGTCTTGGCCACAAGCAAAACAAATCAAGCCTCTTAAAGGTGATATAATGGCACAATAACAATTGTGGAAATCCCACCACTTCTATATTCTAAAAAATATATATGTCAAGGTTGATCATTCTCATTGATCAAATTATTCAATTTGCTAATATTAAACTTAAATGCCTAAACAATCTGACTCCTGAAGATCTCAATGACATGGTGATACCTCTTTGTGTTTTAAGATCTGTGTATGGGCAACATTAGTCCATGCTCTATACTTGTTCCAATGAGATTAAGCATTTTATAAATATATAAAAGCATTTGGTGGTTTGCTGTAAAGAGCTAAGACAATGACCAGGAATTAATTTGAAGCTTTTTCCATCCCAATTAAGGATCTAAAGAAATGTAATGAAGTTCAGTGAAGAGACATTTTTCTCCACCTATTTTTATTAATGCAACAGACAATGTTCTCAGTCTATCAATGCAATTCATATTGAAATACTCAGGACAGATTCTTGACGTACAAATGTTTTTGTCTCTGAAATTCCAAAGACTGTATAAAGGTGCAACATACCGGAGGACTGGAACATCTGGGAAATGATGCCAGGAGAGGCTGTGCAGGGGCAAGAGGAATGATGTTTGTGTGCGTGTGCATGTGCGTGTGTGTGAGATTGTGAGTTGACGTCAGAGCTGCGTCTGTGCATGCTCTGGAGAGCAGGACATCCTGTGGAATTGTTCTCAGCGAGGCCCGAAGAATGTAAAGCAGAAACCTCTCCCTTCTCGTTAGTCTCGGAGAAATGTTGGAGTGGCACGATGACATCTAAATGCTGGAGAGGAATGAGGGCGGGGGAGGCTAATTAGGGAGGGAGAAGAACAAGATCTTCATTAAAATCTTACTGTGTTCATCAAGTCTCTGAGAAGGTGCAGAGAAAGACTGGAAAACAATAGTGTGTGGGCTTCAGATTAGGCTTCAATTGTTGTTTGATTTTATTAATGTGCATGGCTCCCCTTTTTCTAGAGCATAGACTATATATATAAACATCAGAAAAAGCAAGAGATAGAAATGGAAATACTCAGCTATGCAAAACACAACAGAAGTGTAAAAGAGAATGTTGATATTTGCTTTGCAGTTTTTGTCACTGTACAGGTTTTCAGACAGAAAAGACGCCATGAGGCAAACATGTCTGCAGAGAAATGAGTGTGGGTGTGAGGAAGGGAGGTAGGTAGGTGGTATGGGAGAGGAGTGACGCAGGCTGGATAAAGCGGGGGTGTTGTGGGTGTAGCTATTTTTAGCCACTGTGAGGAGACACATATTAGCTGCATTTCTTTGGCCTATCCCAGCTTCCTGCGTCACTTTACTCCTGGCTTGTCTTCTCTCCACTGAGAGTCATGTGACAGGTGCAACCCCGAGATCCAGAGGTGGGACACGAATACTAAGCAGCCGAGGATGAGGAAGACTGCAGAGAACAAAGGGTGGATGCTGTCTGCGAGTGTCTCCTCCCACAGGCTGAACAGTGAGATTATACCGCATCCAGAGATGTGCTCGTGATGAACTGGTCAGGGTGTTTCCATGCTTTCAGCACAGTTCATGCTGAAGCAGGCTTCAGCATCATGTGAGCTTGTAAAAGAAAAATTAGGAATGATTTAGAATGTTCTTGACATATAGCCCACTGAATTTCCTCTTAACCTGATTGAAATATAAACATATTTTACAATATAAATTATAGATGATGTGTTATTTGGACATCTATTTGCTTAGCTGATCTTAATTAGTATATACTACAATATATTGTTGTCAACATGTTCAGCTACTAAAATGTCCCAGAAATGTGCAAAAAACATTTTAATCATTACAATTGATAGTGATTATAGGTGTCGAGTTATAGTTGTCAAGTTTGTAATTCAACTCAATAATTTCAATATCACCCAAAAAATGTGTTTTGTCTTCTTGGGTAATACAAATTAGGTAAAGTGTGTATAGGCTGCACAGATACATGAGTTAGTTTGCAATAACATGAAAGGATTAAAAGAGCGTAAATGGAGAAAACCTATTCAAAATACCACAATAGAGTGTTTGTTTTGCTGGTAAAAAAGAAGGTAAATATTTTGACATGAAGACATTCTGTACAAAATGTTGTATCTGCTCTGCAGATTGCATCATTTATGAATGGCAAGTGAGGATGTTGATTGGATGATACAGTTAGACGGGTCTCGAGGTTCTTGCTGATTGGCTGTGTGGTCGAATGGGCGGAGCTTGTAGTGACAAGGGTTGTGGTGGTTTACGCTCGGTGGAGAAGTAGTGCTGCGTCTGTCAGAGCTAGGAAGGGAAACAGTTTCAATCTGGTTAAACCGCTCTGTTATGTGATTTTTTAAATATCCTTTTCACGCGGTCCACCAAGGCATGAGGACAACGAGTTAAAAGAGCAAAACTGTTGCATCTTGCTCAATTCAAGCGAGCAGTCTGGTTTTACATTTGGACCTTTCAAATAAAAAAAGCTTTATGGAGCAGCAGCGGGGCATCTGTAGCTTCACCCCGGGTGGGTCCGCAGGCTGCGGGACTGGGGTCTCCACCGGTCAGCCCACCATGCGTTTGTGCATCACCTCGACCACCGGCAGCCCGGTGGAGCTCACTGTGCCCCTGGGAGAGACTGTGGAGGGACTGAGGACTCACATCTCCCATAAACTTAGACTGGAGACTAACAGAATCGTCCTTCTGTTTAGAGACAGGTGAGTAATTTCTCATGTTGAATAAAAGACATGTTTCTCCGTCAGTTCTCTTTGGTATATTGTGTATGCTGATTGTATATTGCATGCTGACTGTTTAATGTGTATATGGCAGGCAGCTGACTGCAGGCAAACTGGTGGACCTGGGTGTAGCAGATGGAAGCAAACTGACCCTGGTCCCTGCCATTGAGGCTGGTTCAGCGGTAAGTAGGCCGGTGTACATCTCACCAGTGGAGGACAACTAAATACACATTATAGAGTATGGTACTCAAGTAAAATATTAAGGTACTTTACAGCTATATTTATTTTCTGTTACTTTGCATTTCTACTTCATTACAACTCAGGATTGGTAAATGTTCCTGTTGTCTCCTCTACATATTAAGTTACTTTGCAAATTAAGATTAACAATATAATTGACAGATACATTATGTATTAAGATAAGACTTGATTGATCCCTTTCACAAGCTACTTTTATTATCTAAAGAAAAAGGCTATATAAAAAATTCACAAATTCACAAACTGCAACATTAAATCACTGCTTCTTACACTATGGAGAAACACACTGCACTTACTTCATGAACACATTTAATCACACTTCATTTAGTGATGTCATGTTGATATTTTTGTACTGCAGTGCTCCACTGCCAGAGCTGAGAGAACCATAATGGACGTCTTGGAAAGTTTACCAGAAATCAAGGTAAGATAAACGTATTTTCAATGCCATTCTGTTGTTAACACTTGTTGAATGCATGAATGAGGCGTTTCCTTCAAAGAACTCATTCTGAGGAAGTGAAGCTGCATGGTGTTAATTGAACAGCTGTATGATTGAGCTGTCAGGGGAAAAGAAAAGCATACACATTCTTGTTTTAATGTTTCGAGGAAGACATGCATACACATGCAAACATCCTTAACAAAGGCATTTCACACCTGATTACTGACAGTCATACAGAATCCTCCCCACACACAAACATTTGAAGACATGTAATTCAATATATCCATGTAGACTGAAATGTTCATAAAAACAAAGTGAGTTCAGGAGGCTGTGCTGTTAACAGATACACCATGCTGCTCTTCTGTTTTGTTTCTGACAAAGTCGTTTCCTTGCTGTTGCCACAGTATACATGAGTGCCAGCAAAACCTTAAAGATTGTCCATTTATCTCTGAAGTAACTTTTTCTATCCTGCAGATCAGTGACTTCCTGTCTGGGCGCTCGCCTCTGACCATCAACCTGGGAGTCGGAGCCCAAACGATGTATGTGCAGCTCCAGCTTACTGCACAGAACGTGGCCGATCTGAGAGCTGGGGGAAGCAGTGAGCTTCAAACTGACCTGCCTGCTGCCACCATGACGAGCCCCCCTAACCCCTACACCAATACCCCAGGATCCACCTCACCTGTTTCCCAAACATCAAAGTCTTCTGTCTCCACGTCCTCGATCCAACTGAGCTCTCAAAGACACAAAACGTCCTTTAACTCAGCAGCTCCCCCCTCCCACTCCCTCACCACAGCTCTTCCACATGAGGTCTTTACTCCCCACTCAACACACACATCTCCTTCTGTTCTTTCAACCCCTTCTTTGCCTTCTGGTAGTCCACATCCCAGCTGTCCAGCACCAACAGCCACACCGGTCTGTCATCCTGCTCCAACCGGCTCCATCCCTGGACCCCACAGCCCAGCGCCAGCCTCCACCTTCACAGAGGTTAGCTCTATAAGTCTACTGCATTATGTGCTTGTCATTATCTTTAAATCATGTGATTGTGTATTACCATATGTCGATACCTGATTTCAATGCAATATAATTAAATCGTAGGAAGAGAAATTATCATAATCAAGTTTTGCCCTGCCCTTATTACAATGCTTAGTCATAGTTTCACCACTATGCCATAACAAGCTGTTCCAAATATGGTCTTTTTAACAGTTATAGTTTTTACCCCTAGTAATGGATGGTAAAAAACATGTGTTCTTTCTGTTTTACAGAGTAATGTTCATGCCTCATCCACGTCAGAGCTGTGTAAGCAACCAGGAGCTGTCATAGAAAGTCTTGTGAGCCACTCTCCAGGTGTCTTCTCCGGGACTTTTTCTGGTAAGTGAGTGAGTTAACATAACAGCGCAATCATTTTCCATTATTTTAATCGAGATGGACAGAGAATAATATCGTATAAATCCCCACAGAAGTGCTGATAGGCCTATAATTGAAATCCCAATTATATACAATAACTAAACATAGACAATAAATTTACTTAATTGTATACATTAACCATGAGACTAAAGATAGGGAATACTCTTTAGTTATATAAACTGTACAATGATAGTGTTATTTTCTATCCTACATTATTACTATAAGTCAAATATATAATCTTGTATTCTGCAAGGTACAGAACTGTCCTTCGATATAAAAACACAATTAATTTCAAGGAGGGCAGAAATGTATTAGCTCAATTGTGTTTTCTGGGTGTTCAACTAACAATTATATTCTTTAATTGAGGTATCTGCATTATTGATGAGCTGATTAATAACTTTGCTTATGAAATAGTAAAATGATTATAATAGCCCAAGAAGAAGTGTTCAGATTGCTTACTTCATTTGACCAGCTATTTAAAATATCTTCTATTTTATGGAAAAGATGAACAGCTAGTTATTACATTTGAGCAGCTGGAAGAGTAAACAGATAAACATTACTATACCAATTATTTGAGTATTATATTGCTTTATCTTAATCCACTATTGTTATTGATGCAGATCCAATGTGTGCAGTTTTCTTATTCTCACTTGGTATCCCATCAGGCTCTCTGGCCCCTTGCAGTCAGACCGGCATCAGCCATTCTCGACGAGGCTTTGGCATCATTCTCCAGATCCTCCAAGACCTCCTCAGAGCGGCCTTTCTCCACCAGGGGGCTCAACCTGCCCCTCCTCATCTCCGTTGTCCTAATATGAACCCTCCTTCCGGCCCACTGCTCACAGCAGAGCAGCCAAGCAAAGCAAAAAGCAAAACACTGGTCACCCAGAGGGCAGAGCACAGTAAAACCCAAGGTGATCACATGATATTATACACTTGAATACTGCATGATTTGCTGGAGGCTGCATTCATAAATACATCCCCTTTTTATCCATCTATGCCTGCTACTTGATGTTACTCCCTTTATCTCTGCCACATATTTCCATTACTTTGCTTTATTTTTTTATTTATTCTCCGTTGTACTAAAATATATTACCTGAAGATATACCGACCAGGAATATATGTAAAAGCATTACAAAGACAGATTAAAAAAGACATAAAGCAACTACAAAAATTGCAAAACAACCCTCAGATTAGCACAATAAGAGGGCAGTTCAACCACAAAGGCACACAATACAATCAACTAAATTGTCCACTAAGGGGCATAAAA
Source organism: Pseudochaenichthys georgianus (assembly GCF_902827115.2). NCBI lineage: Eukaryota > Metazoa > Chordata > Actinopteri > Perciformes > Channichthyidae > Pseudochaenichthys > Pseudochaenichthys georgianus. Next base: position 21,411,044 of record NC_047519.1, read on the forward strand.
GACCAAAAGAGACACAACATGACTATAAATAAATGCAGAACAACTACAAAGAGACACAAAATTACTACCAAGAGACACAATATGACCAAAAAAGGTACAAAATGATCGAGATAAGAGGCACATGTACCTGGGGATACAAAAATGACCTAAAGAGACACACAAAGAAGAACCATTATTAATCCTGCTTCTATTGCTTTTGTAAGAGAGATGGGCCTTTGCCTGTCTGTCCCATCATCTGCCCCCTGGGGCCCATTGTCTCATAGTTCAGCCATGCAGGCTTTATAATTAATTTCCACTGGGAGTCAGTGTATAAAGCACTCTCGTCTTTACTCTTCTACAACTCAAACTCACATCTCCTGCATATACATAGATGTAATTATTTACACCAGAACATACCAACCAATAACGTTCTCATTGTGCAGCATGTCTAACAAATTGTTATTCCCCCCTATTGCAGGTGGGGAGAGTCCCCCCTCATGCTCGTCCACACACGAGAATCAAACATTGCACTGTAAGCTGGAGCGCCTGCAGCACTTGATGCTTCAGAGGCGTCTTCGCAGGCGGACTCGCAGGAACTCGCAGACGTCTCACCCATACCAGCACCATCGCCATCGTCCCTAGTCTCCTGCAGGGAAGATATCCTCTCACTGTGATCGCTGTGGCAGCTTTCTGGTGTCAAAAGAAGCCAATCTGTAGACCAAAGCTGACCTCTGAACTTGTGGACTTGTTTAAGAGACTGAACGTTGTCACTATTTTTACACTCTGAGCAGTTCTAAAGAATGTATTTCCAAAATGTCTGTGGAGCATGACTCCTGTGCTGTCCCTGTGCCGAGTATTCATCCGAGTCTGTCCTCCACTGACATCGCTCTCATTGTCAAGAATGTACATTTTCATGATATACATTTTGGTGTTTGTACAAAGCGTACTATGTGTTTGTTTGTTTATTTCAATGCCTTAAATGTCCATGTCCACTCTATGTTTGGTTCTGTGCTGAGGATGTTCCTCTTAAATGTTTTACTTATGCAATATATTAAGTGTAAACACAAAGAAGGGAAAAGAAGAATAAAGAAAAACCTTCAAAACAAAGAGTTGTCTTTGTCAAGCCCACTTTTGAGGATGTGTGCTGACTAAAATGTTCTGCACACATGACTGCGATTGCTGATGTGAAACAGGGTTGGTTGTGTGTGAGGCCTGCAGACATGGGTGATCCTATTGGGCCAACACCCCCAAAACACAAATGAAATCAGAATAAAAAAGAGAACTAGACCAAAGAGCGACTCTGGAGGTCATGACCAAATCCCCCCCACACACAAAGGGGAAGAATCATCTGGCTGTAGACCTGAATGTAAATCACAGCAGGTTTGATAAGGACAGTTACGCCACACTCCTTTCCGATTCAGAATGAACCCCCCACCTGCATTCAGGTATGTGAACGGTTCTTCTCTTCCGACATCAACGACTCCACTGCAGGGGGTCAGTGTTTTATCTTTCCTTAAACTGCTTTGTTGAAGTACACTGAGAGCAACTATCTTAAAAGCTGTGTCAAACTCCTTGTGTACACACACTCAAACAAGTAGTTTTAGTGAACAGTGACTGCTTTAATGTTGACATGGGTGCACATACTATCGACTGATTAAATAACATAAGATCATATTACTTCACAAAAATCAGAGAATGAACAATATATTTGAAAAAAACATGGAATAAGTTACTAAAATCTGCCTTCCAACATCAAACAGCTCACTATGAACGTGTTATATCGTGTTTGCTTTATCACACATACTCAGGTTCATACAAACAAAACACCAAACCATTCAAAAATGTAGATCTTTATATATTGAAATATGTTTTTACCACAAGTAAAATGTATGACTAAATATAACTAATACATATATGTATAACCTATTGGATCTTCTGACTGCTGCTGAGAGGAAGCAACTATACTGATAAAATAAAAATACCAGCTCAATATTTCACACACTATTAATGTTGCCACTTCCTACCTTATTACTTTAATATGTTAACTTACGTTTTCTAACGCTGCTAATTATTTTGTTCAATTATCGTTTATTTGATTAACATGTGCTTGCCTCTTTCTTTTATATGTTATTCTTCTACTCTACTAATCTTATACTAACTTTTGTTTAGATAGCTGACTCCTGTTATATAAATATACAGTCAATGGTTATTTGGATTGGCCTGGATGTCCCCACCGGTAGGTAGGGGGCGGTATGGACCCTGTAGGTCTCATGGTGCCGCAGAAGAAGACTCAGCGCTCAGCACAGCTGAGCTCCCTCCTCCTCCCTCATTCGACCTGCAGCCCGTTCAGCATTCACTTGTCCCTGCTACTGAAAGGGTAATTGCTATTTCAATACAATTAATGACATGTATTCACGATGAATTTACTTCGCAAATGTTGCATTCACTAGGCATAACTTACTTTTGATACTCTATTAAATCGAATGCATTCCCAGCACAAGCTTGTCAAACAGTTTAAAATGTATTGTATCGAGTTGATTTAGGTTGGAATACAGGTGAACATCGGTATTAGGACTAATGTTTTGATTTTGAAGTTATGTAAGATATTGTGGCCTGTCACCGCATTCCGAGCTGTCAGTTGACAGAAGTGGGGCTTCAGCTCCGCGATACAAAATGGCGCCGAGAGTGAAAGTGCTGGCTACCTAATCCTATCACATAAGGGCCAACACGCTCAGGCGCCTGCGGCCTAGCTGAGAATACAGCTATAAATGGTGGCCGTGCGTTACATTTGAGAAAATGCACAAAAAAATGTCATGATTAGCGTGTGTACGGTTAATTGGTATTTATTGTATTGTTTGACACCAAGAATATCGTTTTGTGGTTAGGGTTTGCCGATTACCTACTTTCGTTTTGCCTTACCAGACAATATTTGCCAATGTTGGAAATAAGTTTTTAACAGTAATGTGTAAATATTAACGTTTTTATTTATTTTTTAAAGATGTCGGACGAAGGTAAATTGTTCATCGGAGGACTGAGCTTCGAGACCAACGAGGACTCTCTGGCCGCAGCTTTCGAAAAATATGGAACCATCGAAAAAGGTATAGTAGGCTATTTACCAGTGGCGGTTCTAGACCAATTTGACCGGGGGGGGGCACTGGGGGGCCAGTTATTTTCTGAGGGGGGCACAATAAATGCAGGACGAAAAAGAGAACTAGACAGTATGAAGTAATTGCGTATAAGAAAACAATGCAATACAGTTATTGGTATTTGTTTCAGTACACTTATTTATTTTAGCTTCAGCTTAAGTTATAGTACAATTTTTGCACTAACACCATATGATATTTATATAAAAATAAAGGCAATGAACAGTTACATCTCTACTTTACATCTACAATTACACAGATATAGTTTAACTCACCTTCAATTATCGTGGTAGTCTCTCGAAATGTATATTTCAATCAGTCTTTCTTGGATGCAACAGCCTCTGATGATCCGAGATGAAAAGTGTTTGTTTTTCGCGCGCTTCAGCCGGACAGTGAAAGTGAGTGCACCACTCTAATGGATCCTGAGTGCACCGCTCTAATGGGTCCGACTAGAATGACGAATAACGTTAGTTCCGCCTATTCCGTCATTCAATAAATCGTGTAATAAATCATACATTTTTCATTTTTAGGGGGGTCAGAGGTCAGTGTTAGGGGGGCACTGCCCCCCCCTAGAACCGCCCCTGCTATTTACTGTTACAGTTATACATACTTTTACAGTTATACATATATTTATCTTTTTAAATTATAAATATATGTAATCTTTTTATTTTATTTCAATTCTAGAAAATGTTGTTTTAAATATTAATTTCCCCCCGTTCCTCTTTCCCATTAGTGGATGTGATCAGAGACAAAGAAACGGGGAAGTCTCGCGGTTTCGGCTTCGTGAAATACGATAATTCAGAAGATTCTAAAGATGCACTTGACGGCATGAACGGCAAGGTAAACATAATTTCACAAAATACCCCTGCTATCAACGTGTTTGCAATCAGAATAACTTTATTCTCCCACAGTAGGAGGCATGCATAACATTTTAAAGATAGAAATTACACAAATTACTTTTTTGGAAAAATACACATCCAGGTGGAAACAAAGACTATAAGTAATTATAATAAATACATAAAAAATTGGAGAAAGTATTAATCACTTGTCATTTTAATAGTTTTTACTCTCCACACATGTTGGTTTCTTAATATTAACAGTTTTCTTAATGATTGCCACATTTGTAAATTGTCATTTCTTTAAAAACACGATTGCCATGTATTGCAGACTCTGGATGGACGGTGTATTCGCGTGGATGAAGCCGGAAAGGGTGGCCGCACCAGAGGAGGAGGTTACAATTCTGGCCAGAGAGGACAGCGAGGTGGATTCAGCGGGCGTGGGAGAGGTGGACGAGGTTACTCCAGAGGTGGACACTAGTTGTCTGCTTGTCTTTAGCATGTTCTGTTAACTGTTCATGCTTCTGCCCTGTTGGTCAATCATAACCTTGTGTTTCAGGAGGTGGATACAATGGAGACAGGGGCTATGGTGACAGGAGCTACAACGAAAGAAGCTTTAGTGGAGAGGGGCGATTTGGAAGAGGAGGTGGTGGTGGCGGTGGCGGCCAGTACAGCAGGAGCAGCGGTGGCGGATACTCAAGCTACAGAGACAATAGGTAAGAAAAAGTTGACTTTAAACCAGTTGAGACAAGACCAATTAGCTTGAACCATAGTTAATGTGATTTTATATTAAATCATTTAATTTATTTTCAGGGGTCAGGGGTCATACGGTGAACGCTCCTACCGCGATGGATACGACAGCTATGGTAAGCTTCTTTGATATGACGGTGTCTGTTTATGTACACTTATGTTGGGGCTGTTTAAAGTTTTTTTTTAAATGGCATTATAACATTAACACATAACTATTTATTTTTTTATTAATTAGTATAAACATATAATTAGGGATGCTCCGATCGCCAATTGTGGGGCCAATCGCTGGAATCAGTATATTCCAATTGAGTGGGTGGGGGCTATGGGGATCTTCCATTTAAAGTGATGTTTAAAACTCAGTTAATGGGGCTCATTCACTGGCGCTTCCACAAACAACAACCAACATTATTATTACATTCAAATGAAGTACATTATTCAAGTTTACATTAACTTTGAATAATAACACGGGAGAAATGAGCGGAAGCGCTCTCTTTTCCTCCCCCCCCCCCCCCTCTCTCTCTCTCTCCTGACAGCCTCATGCAGCTCACTGATCCAGTAATGAGTGACCCGACAGTGAAGAATAAATATATTTATAACTAGTTTAGCTAGTTCTAGAGGTAGATAAAATAGCTAAGTGTGTTAGGTCTAACTCTTAGTGTGTCTTTTGCTCCGCTCACCGGTCCGTCACAGCGGGTGGAGCTGCAGGATTTCTGCTTCACACACGTTGCATACCGCTATTTTATTGTAATTTTCGGACACCTTAAAATACTGCCAGACTGGTGAAGCCATTTTGGCGAGCTTGTTTTGCCGCGCACAGAGAAAAGTGTCATGTATTTTACGTCATGTGATCGGCTCTCACGATCGGCATTTTTAGAGAGCACCGATCGATCGGCAGAGAGTGAATATCGGCCGATATCGATCGGCAGAGAGTGAATATCGGCCGATATCGATCGGCAGAGAGTGAATATCGGCCGATATCGATCGCCGGTCGATTGATCCTACATACAATATTGATTACACTACACCTAAGGTAACCTGTTTTGGTAGGCTGATTTATACAACACTAGGCCGCATCAAACATTTAATGTAAAAACTTCACAGCCCCAACATATGAAGACATGTATGATGTATGTCCCTCAGTTTTGTACCGAGCCCAACTTGATGCCTCTTTATGCAGTTGCCAAATTTCGCTAGCCCCCCTCCCACAGTCCTACTCTAAAGAGGCTGGCCATCAATTTGAAACACAGAAAACGTCCATATTTTGATATTGCTCGTATCCCATCGTCTGGAGCCCCCAATATAAAAAAAACTGAGGGAGGGTTGAGGGGGTTTTTGTGAAACTCCAGTGTTGGAACTTTCCGTGTCTTTACCTGTGTGCCCACTTCTTATCCTCAGCTGCAAACGAGTAAACATCCTGATTCAAGATCATCACTTGGCTGGCTGTATGTCAAAGATGCGCTCCTCAAGAAAAATGTCCATGTGTTATTGCTGACCTTAGTTTTGTAGTTCTGTTGTGGTAGCTCAAGCATCTTAAAAATATTGTAGCCTTGAGTTTTGGTCATTCCTTAATGAACCATGTTACAAATTACAGTTAAAAACTCTTACCTTGTTTAATTTGACATATTTTTCTTCAAAGGTCCTTTTGTTAACTAAAAGGCATCTGTGTAATCTTTTAATTCTGTAAAGTCCCTATGAGAGGACCGAACACAGATTTCGCTTAACAGCCACAACCATCGCTATAGACTTTTTGTCCAGCACGTAAAGTGTTCCTTTTAGTATTTTATATTGAAATATATGTGACCTGCTCCATCGAAATCAGTCGCATTGACCCGAAGACACATTTTGAGTTGTATACACTGTTGGAAAGAGGATATTCCTAGCTTTCTAATGATATCAGGATTGTTGTTGTACTCCAAATATTAAGCAAAATATGTCACATTATATAATGACTGTCACCGAGTCATCATTTTGAGAAAAAGGCCTTTAAAGTTTCCTCTTCTCTGGAATCCATCGATCTGATTGGTTATTAGTGGAGCAAATGATTAAAATACTACGGAGGGAAGATATTTTCGTTTAGAGGGGATGCTCGCGAGTGTGTGTGTATACGTGTGTGTGTGTTTGTGTAATTTTGCGTTTGTGTGTGTTGTGTTTGTTTCCAGGGGAAAACACTCACGAGAAACACCGGCTGTTGTTATGCCTGCTGTGACGTTAAGTTACTCTGTTCTCCGCTTGTAATTATGCCGAAGCTTCAAAGTTGTATTTATCATCTGAATTTGCCGAAACAAGTTTAATATTCTGAAAGCCAAGACTTTGATTATTTGAAATCAGATGAAAACAAACTGTAACGGACCCTGCCGTGTTATCTATGATTACTATACGCTTACATTCATAATGTCAGCCGGAGGGAGGGGGGCGGCGCTGAGGAAGAGCAGGGTGCGAGTGAGAGCTGTCTTTTTACAAGCTTAAAGAATGTATTTATCGTGTGATTTTGGAAATAAAAGTTTCATATTCTGAAAGCCAAGACTTTGTTTGTTTAAAATCAAATAAAACACCGAACCCTGAAAAAATAGTTTTTCATCCACGTTTATTTTGAAATGAGCCGTTGCGACTTCCGACTGATTTCGATAAAGCGGGTCACATATACGTTGGGGCTTTTTTTTTTTTCTTAACTTATTTCCCCTCTCAGTCTCTGTGGCTGACTTCCTCTTGGCAGATTTTTAAACTGAGAACGGAGATCCATTTGCTCTTAAACTGACTTTTGGGGGATTTTGGCTAAATTCCTTGCACTATTTAACTTCATCTAGCTGAGGCGCCTGTATGTTCAATTTCCCAAAAGGGTGAATTCCTTTCAGACTGGTGAACTACACATCCAAAGTGCCCGGCTGTTCATGAAGTTGCAAATTGCAGCATGCTACAGTCTGTCCAAGGTATCTTCTGTGCTCTGCTCAACATCTGCATTTTAAATGTGCTGTCAAATGGACTAATCTTGTTTAAATGATTGGAAAATGTAACTTAGTTTCCCCAAGGTAATATCTCTACCGGGAACAGTTTTGTACTTTATGTTCTTTGTATGATCAACAATTTTCTTTCTTTGTCAGTTTGGCTTCATGGAGCCTATTAAACAGACTGTGGAAAATAACCTTGATTCTTTTGCCTTTCAAAACTACTGCATGGGGGAGTTTAGCCGATAGCTGTAGGCTTATGTAACTGTAAATGCTGCGTGAGAAGTCAACAGCTTGAAGCACTGAAATTGCACATTTTGATTTGGAGGGCAATCTTTAATTGGCAGTTTATTCTACATTTCTAAGAAAGAAATGGTAATTTGAATCTTTTTAAAAGTCCACTTCCAGTCCACAAGCTGCCTGCCTGATCCAAGATTTCAAAATGTAAAGATGGTTTTTGGCCCAGTGCATCCTTAAATGTCTAGAAACCATCAACTAGGCAACTTGATTGTTTGAAGAATAATCTCCTAAAGTGGCACATGTAACGCAGGGAATCATCATCAGTCTGGGTCTGGTCATGTTAATGCTTCATTACGTTCAAGAGGTCAGCTACTTCAAAAACCTACAAGTCCTTGGAGAGTGTTGCGCCTTCCAACAAGTGCTCATCAGAGATGAAAGCTGCTCTCTGGTCAGGTCAAATGTGGAGAAAGTAGGCCAATGCACGTGAGGTAAAAAAAATCTCCTTTTGCTTTGCTCACATCCTTCAAACTCAGTTCTCATTGTTTCCATGAATTCCTTCAAGTTAGTCATACGTTTCTAGTCCTTTGCTTCAGATGTCGCCCACAACATGCCATGGCCTCTTTCCCGATTGGAAAAGTTAATTGAGAGAATGTTTCTAAGAAGCTCCTATGGATTGTAGTGGTCCACCTCCTGAGTCCACCAAAAGAAAAGCTTTGGCCTCTAAGTCATGGGTAGTATTGTGCTCAGTCCACTTCTGTTCACTGCACTAGTCCTCACATTTGCTCATGTAATGCCCCACAACAGTCCTAATTGACGTCTAGACTGTGTTCAGTTTCTCTTTGCACCCTTGTATTTGAATAAGTGGTGAGTTTCAGAGACTATTAGGGTTGCATGCATTTTATTGTGATTGTGTCAAAAGTTAATTGCTGTGCTTAATACTCCTTTTACTCTTTTTCTTTAGAATGAACTGGCTGGCAGAAGCTTCAGTGAATCTCCTCACAGATGACATATCAGGCTGTAGATGGCCGTGACTGATGCAGTTCCCGTTAACGGGTGAGTTATTGCAAAACGTTGTGATCTGATGTTTTTACAGTTGGTGCAGTGATTATTTGCCTGGCTGATAATGTGTTTCTGCCTTGTTTCAGGTCAAATGTGCCGCAGTTATGGTGCAGCGGCTACATGGGAGGAACCGACCAAGATCAGGCTGATTCCAAGTTGGAGGCCTTGGTTGATGCTAGTTTGCCTGAAAGACTTTCAAATGTAATGGCAGCTAATGAAAGGTCCTAGAGAACGAATGGACCAGATGACAGAGCTTGTCCTGACACAAGAAGCAGTTACTTTCAAGGAATGTCGTACAGTCATATTTGTTCAATCAAAAACACAAGTTCTGGTTATTGTTTTGTACTTTCAATAATAAATTGATGGATCAAACTTTATTGTGTTTGGGTATATTTCATGATAATTGCCAAAACATTTATTAAAATTGAAAATCAGACTTGACATTGTTGGAGGATTTAGGTGTTTGACAGATTTAATCAATGTGTTGGATGATGAAAGTTTGGAGCAATTAGGCTGTAATCAAAACACTTTATTGATCCCAGAGGGAAATCAGGTTTCGTGACAGCTGCAACCCAAGAGATCATTCAAAATGAGGTTGTAAAGAATGCATCGTGAGGTACAAATAAAATGATACTGTAGGCAAGTTTGGTGGATCAAAAGTTGGCATCATTTGTAAGCAATGGTGTGTAGCCAAATAGCTGTCCTCCATACCTTATGCTCATCATGCTTGGGTAGAGAAAGTTGTACATGTTAAAGGACATTACTTGCTTGATGGTGGGATAGCAGTGTACTATAGCATGTGAGGATAATGGCCAGAGATACAGGAAATGTACATTACTTCACTGAATGTGAAATTGAAGCCTAATTGATAAAATAAATAGGGTACACCAGGATAAGGTACAGGAAAAAAAAGATACTTTATTATTGAACATTTACAATCTGAATTGAGCGAGGAACAAGATGTTGAAGGCGGTGGAGCTCAGGACGCTGTACGTCGTTGATGGTGCTTACACGTACCACTTGAAGCCGAAACGCTTTTGCAGGTGCTCATTACGGGGCCGGAGGTTGAACAGCTCCTCCGTCAGAGGGATGACCCAGCGGTCGGTGTTATAGACCGTCTCACCAACCTGCAGAAATGTTAACAAACGTTTTGTATAAATACAATGGCCTTAATGATAACATACATTAGATTCTTAAGGCACTTAACTCTTAAATAAATAGAAAGTTTGTTGTGGTGCTAGGATGTTTCAGTAAAGATGTAAAGACTATGTACAGTTTATTTCAAAAATGTCAGGCAGCTTTGGTATGTACACATTGTTTTTATACAGTATGTATTCATTTAAACATCATGGCAAAAAAGGATCATTAAAGAAAGAAATATTGATGCCAAAGAAGTCATTACTTTATGGTGTCCATTTTGTTTAGTAATCAGCTGAATCCTGTTATTTACTAGTAAACTAAGTGAAATTCTGTCATGTATTGACTGCTAAATGCTTTTTGGTAATACAGCAAAAATTAAGCCCCGTTATGTCAGAAATATAATAAAAACAACTGAAATCGACTACAATCCGCACTTAACCAGTTTAGCCCTGAGCCTGTTTTTCAGGTTTAAGGCTCGAAAATGACATGCCCAGAACAAATGACTATCTTCACTTCTAAAAGGGGTAAATTAATAATCTTTTTTTTCTCAAAGCAATGATATACCTGTGAGTTGGATGTAGAAAAGTCAGAATCAATATAGATGTTTTTATTTTTCAAGTAAATTCAGATTGCACATAGTAAAATAATGTCAATTATAGTTTCTGTCCAAAATAAACCCATTACTTATAGTGAAAACCACCCTTGAATGATGGGATAGTATACTAAAAGCTTTAGGAATCCAAACTAAAACATATAATAAGCACTCTGTATCAAGATTGATGCAAAACAAGTGACATTTGACCTTTTTAGAGTGGTTTAGCAAAAATAAAACACCTGGGGTCATTTGGGTGCATTATCCATATCTCTGGAACCCATCGGTCGATTTTGATGATTGACACCTCTTTTGGACCGTTAGAGCCAATAGAATCGAGAGGGAGTTCCTAAATCCATCTAAACATTACCATTGGTGAATGCAGGGTATATGCAGGAATCCTGAAGTCAAATTTAATACCTTTTAAGACCTTTTTTAAGACCCTTTCCATACATTTTAAGACCTCATCGCAACTTCGAGTTCTAACCGGTTACATTGGCGACACACTTTACCTCACATTTACTATATTGATTGTAAGATAGCACAACTAAACAGAGTGCAGACAGACTCCTGAATCCTCCTCTCCACATGAACTTCAACCTCTCTGTGAAGGTCAGGTTTAATGCAGTATGCTGCTTTGTTGCTTCTGTGCTCTGTGCTCTTTCATTCCAGTGAAACTCCTCAGAAACCAGTAGAAACCAGTATTTGACCAATAAACAAAACAATTGACAAAACTTTGAAATATGAAATATATTAAACTTTGGTGAGCTTCAGCGGGGTAATGCCATATAGGAGCTCCCTCACAAATACCCAGGGGTTAAATTGGGCTGGGGCTGTCCGGGGCAAAGCCCGGCACATAGGACGATGCTCTGACGTCATCACCCTCACACATTTGTCATATGTTTACAAAAAACAATATATATGTTAAGACTTTTCTTGTTCTTAATATAGACTATATTTAGGGTAGATATGTGTTAACCTTACTTTAAAATAGCAGATCTCTGTGACCGGATATAGTTTGGCTTAGACCCCGGCCCCACGAGGGGCCTCATACAGTACAACGCAAATGCAAAAAAGTCTTCCGTTCACACGCATTCGATTCATTAACGTGTCCGTTCACACTAGACCGCTGGAAATGCTGGAAACGCTGGAGTACATATGCCAGGCCTGTAAGTGGCGCTGCTGCCGCCACAAAATACACCAAAAGCAGCGAAGAAGACCCCGGAGCATGGTTGTCATGGTCGCCCTTCTGTTTATTCTCCGCGGTGGACAGCGTGTTCTCCTGCTGTATATCTCTCAGGTAGTCCACCAACAGATACCACCCCCCCCACAGAGCGGAGCAAGGCAACAAAACTTAAAATAAGAAGCAGCATTTTATGGCACGCTATGCATGGGGCCGTCTTGAGGGGGTTTCCCGACATGTTGTTTCAGTAAATTAAAGGGTGTTTCATGTTGTCGTTGCTGTGGACCTTCTTAATACCTTGGAAAATGCCGTTTAATACTTTTTAATAGCCTTAATTTTCGCTAAATTGATTTATCAACTTTTAATACTTTTTAAGACCCCGCGGACACCCTGGAATGAGAGTGATGCGCAGCCAGCATGCCCAAAACCGGAAGCTCTCATACACTCTCGTAGCAGCTATATATGAAAACTAAAGGTTATTGATTATTAGTATATGATGTTAAAGTTGAGTCCCAAAAAAGAGAGATTGCAGCTTTTTTTTTTACCTTCCAGCCAGGAACGTCCTTCATGAGAATCGCCTCCTCTTCTAGATTTTCCCTCAGCATCCGCAAGATTCTGGCATGAGTGGAAATTAAAATGTTAACTGTTGTAATTGAGGAGAGTCAACGCCATATTGAAAAAAAAAAAAATCGTATCGCATTTGTCAGCGAGGCTTTTATGTGTCACCTTCGGTCGGTCTCTGCCTGCATCAGGGGCATCAGAGCTATCCTGGCTTCCATCTCCTCGATCTGCAAGCGCCTGCAATGCACACACGTCACCACTAGTTACAGACTGATTGTGAAATATTACACGCAAACACACTCTTTCACTGTAACATACATTTGAACCAAAAGCAAAATTACAAGAATTACCCTACCTTCTCTCTCTGTTCCAGCTAAAAAGCCTCCAATAGCCAAACACCATGATGCCTATGCCAATGCCAAACATGCTATATCCTGTTGATGAAAGAAGGGGTTAGTGACAGTTTAAAGGTCCCCTATTATACTGTTTTTCATTATATTCATCAATATAAAGAATCTCTTTACACAGAGGGGACACAGGTTTATGTATAAAAGACGTGAAAGAGTGGATTTTGCATAATAAGTGACCTTTAAAGCAAAATTTGACAGTGTTTCCCACAAATCTGAAATATACTTGGTGGTAACAGAGAACAGGGGGGGGGGGTAAAAAAAGATTAAAGCTAAATGGGTCGCAAAATATAATTTGGCAGCCGTTAATATATCTGGGCGGCCCACCCAAGTAAAGTCTATGTGTGGGAAACCCTGATTTTATTCATAAAAACAATTGATGTTGGGTTTTAAATGATTGTTTTCCCAAATGTATTATATGATATTACAAAGTTGGAATAAATTAATCCATTGTACGTTATCTTTAAACTTATAAATGGCATGCAAAACTGACTTTTGGCTTACACAACCATCATGTAGATAATAGCAACTGAATGGGCTGGTTTCGACACGCATATAGACGCAAAATGTTTGTGTTCAAATAATTGTTTGCTCAAGTTGAATAGTAGCAAACGTTTTTCAAGTGTTGAAAATAACCTATTCAATTCAAGTTAATTGAATAATATAATAACAGTTAACCAATACCTACTTTGTAAATAAAGTAATACATATTGCAAATGTTGGTAACAATTATTAAAGCGTGACGATACGCAGTTTTTTTGTTTCAGGCCTTACATGTAAAAAGCCTTATGACAGTGACTCATAGCCAAGCATGAACTCTTTATTCAGCAGTTAACCAAACACTTACATTTTCATGTTCATATTAAACAGCATAAGCCTTTACTCTACTAGCTGATAATTACAAAGTGCGGAAACCCCTATTCACCAGATAAAAATAACTGCTCAAATAATAATCTGTAACGCTAACAAATGTAATTCTGCCTTTAGAAATGTGTGCACTCCCAAATGTCTACTTCAGACCGTGTGCATGTCATGTTATTTTTAATTTGAGATTTCTCGCTACGAAGAACGCCGGCCTCGGTAGAATTCCAAGTATGCTGGACATTGGAACAGTCCTTCGGCGGCACTTGATGACGTAGTATGCTTGAAATAGTGGCTCAAGAGCAGCCTTCCTCGACATTGAGAAACACCCACTGGCCGTTTCTCAATGTCGAGTAAACCTGCTGCAGAGCCACTATTTCAAGTATACTACGTCATCGAGTGGCGCCGAAGGACTGTTTAATGTTAAATGCCCAGCATTCGGCCCCACTCGATGACGTAGTATACTTGAAATAGTGGCTCTGCAGCAGGTATACTCGACATTGAGAAACGGCCACCGTCTAAACTAAATGCTGCCGTGATGAAACGCCATATCATGGATTATCAAGGATTATTTCTGAAACAGCACGGAGCTCAAAGGCTTTCTCTCTTGCCGGTTATACCACAAGGTGAGTTCCTTTTTATTTCCTGCTTCTTCACACACATGCTCTCCAGTACAGGTTAGCTCTGAGTGTTAGCGATGCTAATGTCAACACCGACCATATTACGTCCAAAACAGTCGTGCATTGTTTCTGATAGCAACTTTCTGATAGTGCCGTGGGTCCAAATCTCCGATATTACGTCATATCGGACGCAAATCTGGATCAGCTCCGTTGTACCCCCGTTTTTAGAGATTTGGGTACGGAGGAAAAGAGAGAGGATTTTATTTTTTTTATTAGTCCTACTTTGTACTTTTACCCAACTACAATTCAGAGGTTAATAGTGCACTTTTACTCCACTACATTCATTTTAAAGCTTAAGTTACTTAGCAGATATGGATTAATGATAACAAAATGGAATCAACACTTACAAAATGTGTTCCACCTTAAATAGCTGTGATAATCATATAAATACATCAATAATTATGATCAAAACATATAGTATATATTATTCGGAAAATGGCTAATCTGCAAAATTAGTAGGCCTACTTTTACTTGAGTAAGATTTTGATTGCAGGACTTTTACTTATAACAGAGTATTCCTACACTGTGGTACTTCTACTTTTACTTAAGTACAATATCTGCGTACTTCTTTCACCTCTGATGTGACTTCCATACTGACGACAGCAAGTAGACCTACTAGTGCAGTGCAAAACCGAAACCTAACTAAAGAAAACATCGTTAATATTTTTAACAGAATTTGCGGGGGCAGATTTAAATCTAACACCAGAATAGGCAAATCATGCGTTTAATATTAGGTCTCAGGAATTTCACACAACTGCCTTAGTCTTGGAAATTAACTTCACAACATGAAAAAAAAGAAAAAAAGAAGCTCATGTGTATTTTAGAACATTATAATACAATTGGACTTGCCGGGTGCCCGTGTTGGCTAGTTAGCAAGTAGCTATCATCACTGTCAATAATGACTCTTCAATGTTATTCAGCGACACACTTTTATAATGTACGCTGCAGTCAAACATACGTATTGTTTGTTTCCCCATATAGAAAGCATGAAATTAAGACACTAAAAAAACGTTGACATTAAACATTTTACTATATAAAAGCTAAAGTGTCTACCTGACCCGTTAGCATTAGCCTCTGTTCAGTAAGTAGCAAATGTCCTCTGTCCTGTGCATACTTAACAGCTCGAGTGTGTGGACCTGTATATTTCAATAAATGCGTATGAGATGAAAGTACCAGAGAGTCCTCGTTTAGGCAGATTCCTCTTGTAATCAAACGAAGCATATCCTCCCGCAGGAGGCATGTCCTGCTTCACCTTGGACCCCGCCATCTTCCTCCGGCCTTCTCCCAAACACGCCGGTGACGTCACTGCAGCACTTCCTCTTCAGTCCGGAACAAGCCTCTGCGGCGCTCTACCGCCCCCACCGCTTTATTCTCTAGCACAGGGGTGCCCACACTTTTTTGGCTGGTGAGCTACTTTTGAAATGACCAGCTCACCGGGGTCTACCAACCAAAAATAAAATCCCAAATTGCAAGGGTTGCTGAATAACATGTTTTATTTATACATGGGATAACTACAATAGGGCTGCAACAAACGACTCATTTGATAATCGATGAATCTATCGATTAATGAAACGATTAATCGACTATTCGGACTATTACTGTATGCCTTGCACAATTTCTCAAACGCTCTTATTTAGCCATCAACTTTTAGATTTAGCTTGAGGTTGTTTTAGGCATGTGGAAACTAACAATGAAGACAATAAAGATGAATACTTGATTCAAAAATACATATATTATTAAATTAACTTAACAAATTGTGAACAAAATTAACATTGCTTTTTATTTAAATAAAATAAATAATATTTCACATCAAAAGAAACAACAATGTTTTAACAAATCGTATTAAATAATCTGATGACAGAATTGTAAACAGAATAGCTGAAACTTTAACAAAATAAATAACTCAGTTACCTCTAATCATTAACCCGTGTTTGTATCATTGAGTTAACTCCGTGTGTTGCTGCTAGCATACCACCTGACGTGAAAACGTTACTCGTGGATGGGGCTATATACAGAGCTACTAGAAAGACAGTCGAACCCGGTGCATTCCTCCGTCTGAATGTGGTGCACTTTTGCTAAATGTTTAGACAAATTGCTCCGCAACATGCTAAACACTCTTGGCAAGGAGCATTGTCCACCTCCAGTAGCGTGGCGTGGGAAAAAAATTGGGGGAAGCCAATAATACGTCCTTTCTTTTGGGTCGGGGGTGTGGTGGTCAATGTAATAACGTAACCAGATGAGTGATTACAGCAACCGGTATCATTTTACACACATGTGTATCATACAGATGCAGGAGTTACACACGCCTGTTATCTAACCGACAGGTCCGCACGCACTCTCCAGCCGAAACTCTAATAAGCATTCATTCACAAACTAAATCACGAGACGTTTTACGTCCGATTCGCTCCTTTTTTCCTCGCTGTACACAGCTCCAGTTTGGGCATTGGCCTGTCATCAGATTGTATTTGTTGTTGCTGTTGTAGCGGAAGTTTAGTACAATTATGTTTGATTAAATCCTCCAAATCTCCACCCTCCATAATTGCACTTGCTTCAGTTGCTTGCTACTTTCTAACGGCGGTGAGAGTGGTGCAGTGGCGCTATCTATCTTCTATCGATTAGATTTATGATTCGAAAATTATAAAAGTAGGGTAGACATGTGGATATGATCCGACTGAACAAAACGTGCATTTATCTAACAGGTTCGTTTTCCACAGAAATATATAAATTACTTCTATTCAAAAGCAAAATTAATTATTAGGCAGCAAAATGGCCCTGTAATACATATATTGCTATATTTAATACTAGTAAATTGTATATGGTGTAAGGTGCATTGTCATGTTGTAAATTGTTCATGAAGAGAACATTATGTACTTAATATCCTGTTGGTTCAGTCTGTAAAAAATAATCACACTTCATTAGTTTACCATCAACACCACACGTTGTATGTGTGTATTATGTCAAAAGCACACTATATGTGTCTCTCTAGGGCCTAGGTATTCAAGTAGAAGCATGTCTTATTTCTGTCCATAAGAGATGATTGTACTTAAGTAAATGTATTGTATTCTAATAATTTATTTTATGGAGAACATGGAGAAACATTTAATACATTTGTATCTGACCTGCCTTTGTTTATTTTTTGCTAATCAAAATGTACATTTTTCATATTGCTTTCTTTTTTTTCTCTTCAGTGTCTCATCAAATTTGGACCATCATTGGAGGATTTGCATTGTTATGATGTACACTTACCTTATTTGTACATATGGAATAGTAAATACCATGGATTTATGGATTACACAAAGGAAGCATGCCATGGTCATATGGGAAAGAGCACTGATTATGTCCCATAAGTGTTCTTTTGTCAATGAACTCTTCAACTGGAGTTATATAATCCACACATAATAAATAAGAACAAGTGTTTAAAATGTATATATTTTTTTAATTCTTAGGAACTAGGAAAAAAAGTAAACCAAATAACTTTTTTAAGAATTTGTACAATGCAGGTCAAATCAGGAAGCAGATAATGTATGTAATATGGTGATCAGGGGTACAAGAAAAATATCTCGAGTATTCCAGGCTCTTGGTAGCTGAGATAGTCCCTTTAAAATCGGATTGAGGAATACATGAATTCTGCGTATTGTGATGATTATAGTTCTCCAGAGTGAGCTCCTTTAGAGTTAGCTTTTTCTCAGCAATGGCAAAACACTTAACAAAATCTTACAATGTTGACATTAATATAAAATAAGCAAATTACAGATGGTAATTACAAATGAATGAAGCAACAACACCATGCTTCTTCAGCAGATGTGCGAAAGAACATAGCAGTTAAGGGAAGGCATGCTGTTAAAAGATACCACAATATACTTAAATATAATTGAAAAACAAAATAACTTACTGTGAAAACAAAATCAATCAAACCTTTAACTACAGGGGTGATGTTCCGGATTTTTTATTTTAGCTCAGTTATGTTATTTCTGCTCAAAATAAGTGTATTTTGTTAAATGTGAACACTTGGATATAACTATAACCATTCAAGTGCCAAAAAGTCGGGTCAGTTTGACCCACATCATGGCAGAAAGGGCTTATACGCCCGGAGTACTTTTTTTTTTTTTAAATCAAAGTACTATTATATAAACACCCAGTCTGGAGGATAGAAGTACCCAGTACTCCTTCAAGTATAAGCTTTTTCTATGACCCAGTCAAATCCAAATGGTTTCTGCACAATTACCAAAGAACAGCAAATCTCAAAATAAACAACAGTAAATAACAAAACTAAAACAACAATCATACAAAAAGGTAAGGAAGGAACGGTTCTTCACTTTGAGAGATTGTATTTGCTTAACAGTCCTCCGGGGGTTGCTGTTGGCCATATTATTGGAGCTAAGGAACTTGCTCAAAAACAAAGCAGTACTATAGTACTGTTTAATCTACTTCCAGGTATTTGCAGTCTGGGAGATCGACGATCGAGAGGGGATCATGTCCAGCAGGTACTCCCTCTGACGAGCGTCGGCGCTGGCTGACGTCTTGTGACCTGTCAGGCTGGGGTTCACGTAGGCCATAGTGACTCCTGTGAACATGCAAGAGAGCAGCAGGTCAATATGTGGCGCAAACTGCTAAATGCCCTTCCAAGTAGAAACATAGTTTCAGAACGCCTGAATATATATCAACCCGTTTCCAAATAGAAAGCAGACAGACTTAAAAGATAATGAGAAAAATCTCACTCTAAGGATTAGGAGTGACACCCAAGGAAAACTAACAAACCACCAAACTGGGGCACTAAAAGAGAATTATTGAGATCACTGGCAGGGGTAGGACTGGAGAGTGGGATTGCCTTGTCCGAAAACATTTCCTCCTCAACTTTTGTATAAGATTCCTTAACTTTAGAAATGTTTGAAAGTAGGATGTTCAAGGATTGCTTTGGGACCAGACAGGAATTTGAAAGAGAGCCGATGTCAGTCGGCAGGCTGGTATTAATGTGAGTCTACCTGTATTGCTGTTGCTCTGCTTCTTCCATGCAGTGGATGAGGCACTACCTCCGCTGATATTCCTGCCGCCGGCGGTTCCACTGCTGCTCACCTTTGAACTCTGGACAGAGCGGTGGGAATTGTGGGCATGCTTACCTGGCCGGCTGACCAAAGCTGCAGCCGCCACTGCACTCTGCAGCTGGGAGGAGGAGGAGAAAGAATGGGGGACGCCCCTCAGCCCCAAGGATGAGACACCATGGGACAGCTGGCCCTGGGAGCTCTGAGGGGAGTTAAGAAACACACAGTGGATCGTAAGTTACAGTTCCCTGGACCGCACAAATGCTTCTCTTTAAGATAACAAATTACTCCAACCTGCTTGATAGAGTGATGGTAGACCATGTTGGATCCTCGGCTGGCCTGTTGGAGGTGGTGCATAGAGGACGCTCTGGCGTGTGCCTGCTTCAGCTGATGGGACACCAGCTTCTCAGCTTTCATCGACGAAGAGGAGCTACTGTGAGACACTGATGAGGAAGTCTGCTGAAAAATGCGCTGCTCTATTTCCTGCTCTTGTTGCAGTGCTTTGACAAACGCCGCTTTCAGCCTATTGGTATGCTCCGCCTTTAAAACCTTTTTCTGATTGGATGACATGCAGTGTTCACAGAGGAGTGCCCCGCCTTTTGTCTTGTCATGCCTCCAGCGGCAGGTGAAGTCGGTTTTGCACTGGGTGCAGGTGAAGGGCTCTCTGGGAATGGTCTTGGACAGTGCTACACCTGTCTTTCCTGGATGGAGTGAGATAGGAAACATACAGAGGTGCTTGTTTGGTGTCACACAAGTCATTATAAAGAAATAGATACAAGAACTTGGTGAAAGTGGTGAAGGCATGACTTTCCATTCCATAACATTGGGTAAAGACAATTGCTAACACTTGTTTAAAACAAGTCCCATATCTTAGCCTAACACCAAGGGCTGAAACTAATGAGTATTTTCATGAATAATTGTCTCAATGAATTGTTCTATTAGTTGTTCAAAAATGTCACAATATACTACATCCCCATCAGATATCACAAAATTGCTTTTCAATGTTTCCAATGGCAATCTATCATAAGATATTCAGTGGACCTATAACATTAACAGCAAAGAAAATCATAAAGTAAACAAAAAAGTAAAAAGTAACACACCTCTATGGATGGTATCAAGCAGATTCTGTACCACTTCCTCGAGTCCCACCAGGTAAATGAACTCATTATTGGCCGCAGAGGGCAGGAAGTTAAACTCTGGAGCAGGGGGTTTGGGTGGGGGAATCTCCAGCAGGGTCTTCTCCAGTTGTTTGCGCAGGGCGAGTTTAGCTGCAGCTTGGCGGCTGGCTGGAGACTCATTCACGCCAATCAAAGACAAGCTGCTTCCTGAGGAAGAGCCCTTCAAACTGGATGCTGAGGCCTATGAAACAAGCAAAGGCATGCAGAAACAAGACAGGTGTAAAGACCCAGTCATGATCAGAATATTTTTGACTTGTCTGAGCAATGCTGAAGTTACCAAATGTGATGTTTATGATCATACTGTTGGACCCCTATTCAAAGCTTCCTTAGACCATTTAAAATGTGAAAATATCTAACAACACTTATAGAATACAATTATTCAATTGTACAACTGAGTGGATTTACGTATTATGGCTCATAGTACATGTATATCTATTGACCAACCACGATTGATAGTATAGCCCTCAGTGATTTATAGGTCTAAAGAATAGCATGCATTCAGTTAAACAGTAGGTTTGTGATTAGTAAGACATGTCACTACCTGTTTTTAGCAAAACCACCGAAACCACGTTTAGATAGCAAAGTCACTAACGTTTTCTAGGTACATTTATCACGAGATACTGTAACGTCACCTTCATTTCAGCCCTCCGAAAAAAGTTGGTGATGGGTAATTGCGCCATGTTTACCTAAAGTTAAGGTAATGTAAGCAGTGGATTTCACAGTATTACCAGATAAAGACGTACACAATATGTAGACTGAAGTGTTTTGTTTCTAAATGGCGTGCTATCACTTGCAGTCAACTGTTTGACCTACGAGATTTGCCACCTCATAAAGTCATTATATTGGTCATTACATTTAGCTCAATTTGCAAAGTTGTTTTAAAAGCTTTTCTTCTGTAGTTAAATAATATAAAACTGTTGTTAACCGTCAGTTTACCGACGACAAATTGTAAACGGAAGCACGCGGTCCAGCCCCCGACGTTAGCGATGACAACTATGCTAGTTTATTAAGCTGTAGCTAAAATGTAGCTTAATGTAAACAACATAATGCTAATAGTTTTAATAACTGGTAAAATGATGTGGTGTCGTTTTGTTTCGCACCTGAACAGTAGTACAACGCCTCAAGCGTTTAGACGCCTGCTTTCTTCGCTTCAAACGCTGATATAAAATATAAATAGCCACAATCTTTTTAAGCCTTTCATCCATTTCTTCAGCTATAAAGACGGATCAAGAATGGAGGAATCTGTTGTGTCTGTATTCTGCTGGATCAGCAGATCAGCAAGTAGGCCTATACAAATAAATGTTAATTGTTTGTTTATAAATAATGTTAGCCAACCATTTAATTGGGACATTGTGATCAAGGATGAAAGTTATTGTTAACTAATGCTATCCGTTTCTTTTTTGGAACTAGATTTTTTTACTGAAATTAAGACAATTGAAGATCAGTTTCTAAACCGGAACAAGCATTTGTTTGTTCAGTTTGTGCACAAATACTTATCAGGCAAATTAAAAATACCTCAACATAATTCGGACATTTTAATTTTCCACAATGGGTTCAAAACACATTGTTCATGCAATGATTACATTTCATTTAGCTGATGCTTTTTATCCAAAGCGACTTACAATAAGTGCATTCAAGAAGATACAAACGTGAAGAAAACAGAATCATATAAGTACATTAGGTTTCATAGAGCCAAACCATTTTAAGTGCTACTCAACAGGCTTTAGATAAGCCAGTCCTTTGTTAGCATATACGTGCTTTGTTAGTATGTAAGTGCTTAAAGCACCTGTGAGATACTGACCAGTGTGTTTACACTGCTACCAATTCTGATGAGGCCTGAGTTGAGCATTCCTCTCTGGCCTTGATTTGTGGGGGCTGAGGTCCTGGAGCCCATCAGCAGAGGAGGAGGTCCTGATCCTCCAGAGGCAGCCAACTGCTGCTGCTGGCGCAGAGCGTGGATTTGCTGTGGAGAGGTAGAGATGGGCTAACTAGTACAATGAGAGGGATGGAACAATGGAGGGGCATCAAAAGCCCCAAGCAAAAGGTGCACACAAAGAGAGACTTGCAAAAAGAGATCATAAGTACTAATGTATTTGAATTAATCTCCCTGTAGATTGTCCAAGAGTGAAAACCCGCAGTGGTACAACTCAGGCTATTATTGCCCTGACATTTAAACCAAATAAAAAGTCATTTTAATAGCTAAGCATGTTGTTAACATATTCCCTTGACTCACCTGTGCCCCTCTGACCAGAGGTGGCATTATGATCTGGGAGCTATGTTTGGACAACATCTGCTGCCCTCCTCTCACCAGCGGCGGAGGGATGACCATGCCTGAACTCTTGGCTGTCAAAATCTAGTCAAAGAAAAACAAAATCACAAACAATATGAATTATAGAATAAAGGTGCTGTCACACAGATAGGCTGCCTAAGTGTGTTAGTAGAGCATTAACCTGTTGAGAGCCTTTGTTGCTTGTAATTGTTCCTCGAATGAGAGGAGGGGGCACAGAGGAGCCGGACAGACCGGAGGGCTGAAAAGGAAATTGAGACAGACATTCAAAAAATAAACAGGATGCTGTGTGGAGTGGCAGACTGTGTTGTGGGGATGTGCAACTAATTGTGTGGCTCTGCTAATGTGGGAGAGAACCGTTTACATTCTGAGGAGTGTCCTTGTGTATCTGGCTCTGTCGAAGTTTCTTCAGAAGCACCAGCTTGGCCTCCTCCAGTCTCAGCTCCTCCTTCAGCTGCTTAATGATGTGCACCCTCTCCGCTGGGCTGCTCTTCTACAATACAAATAAAACAACATCACTTTCATCATTTGCTTTACAAAGGACATTAACATTTGATCATGGAGCCAAACTGTCCACTTTCTACTTTGTTCAGACAATGAAAAGCATAGACTGTAAATTAACTATTCAGAAATAAAACATGTCCACAGTTAAAATCTTTAAAAAAAGTAATAGCCAATGCAAAAGTTACGCCAATGATGAGTCAACTTATGATCACGATAAAAACAAGTGCCACCGATATTAATAACTGATTAACCAGTCATATAATTTTTAGGCAACAATGCTGTTTTTAGCTTCTCGAGTATGGAGATAACCTTCTTTTCGTGGTTTTATTTCACATTAACCTAAATATCCTTGGATTTTGGAAGGACAACAAATTTAAAGACTTCACGTCGAGAAACTCGGTAGGGACATTTTAAACTTGTTCCTATAATTTACAGGAGAAACAATTATCTATTACTCAAGAAAATGATTGGCAAATTAATGGATTTTGAAAATAATAGTTATTTGCCACCCTAATTTTAACGTGTCTCCAGTGCTTTAGTAGTACAGTAGCCGGACAGTTGCGCAACGTTTAGCTTCTCACCATGAGCAGGTCTATGTCCAGCTCCTTGAAGTGTCTCAAGCCATTCATCGGAGGGCTGGGGGAGTCATTATCTGACAAGATGATGACATCGTCATCTTCAGGGGACGGAGGCCGTTTCTCCCTTTTTATGCTGACAAAAGTAGGAGTTAAATTGAAATAAAAATTTCAGATATACTCAAGCAAACAGAGGTAATGCATACAAAAACAGAGTAAATTCATGTTTATTTAGCTTTTGTTCTTAAAGGTGGGGTAGGTAATTTTGGAGAAACCAGCTCGAGTGCGCTAGAATTTGAAAATACACAGCCGGGAAAAATCTGCCACTTCCTTACAGAGCCCCTCCTCCAACACACACGAACGCGCACATGACCAATGAGGGCACAAGATAAGTTTGTGCACAGATGGAAGGCTGACAGGCAGGTAGGCCATCCAGTTACTTTAGCCGGCCCGGCTAAAATGATTGGTCATGCTTTTTACAGTATTACGGCTTCCACAGATGACATTTTTGTATGGATTTTTTGTCAAAGCACTTAAGATATTCATTGCTATCGGATGTTAAGAGCATTCCATGGAATATAACAAAAAGTGTATCTCGAGCCGGTTTCTCAAACTTACCTACCACACCTTTAAATTGTTATATTTATTATCAGATGCAACAAACACAAGAAAACAGTATATTGGCATGTTATATCAGCAATCAGTCGCCCTGTGCTTTATTGGCATTAGCCTTTGAAAATCTGAAAAAGTCTGTTGAACATTATTGAACAGTAAAGTATCAAATTCAGACATATTTGAAATGTTGAAAACGTTGCGATCTTCACTGGGATCTCTAAAAATGGTATGTGAGCCTTCATTAGTAATGTCTACTATATGGAGATCTGCTCCTCAACCACAATTATAGCTTATGACTGGGGGTTGATCTGTCCACTACAATCTAAATGAGTCTCTTCCACAATAACTTCTCTCTAAGTTGAAGCCACACCAGTCACAATGCAAAGGCTGTTTGAGAGCATATATTTCCTGTTGAAACAGGATATTGTGGCAGCGCATAACAGGCGTCTGAGTCACTCTGAGGGTGACCTGTAATGAGCTATATACGTCACCCAAAGCATGCCATGAAAATGAAAGTGTGTGGGAATCTTGAATGTAGTTTAGATCGACCCTCATGTATTACAACCCCCCCAACCCCCCGGACACAAAAAGCTTCTCCTCAATGTGACTTGTTCTACTGCAGGCCATATGCAAAAAGCAGATGACCTAAAAATAATTAACTAGTGGTGGTCAAAAATGTAGGAGTGATCTTCCTCTATAATCCAAGGATGGTGTTGTTACTACAGAGATTATATATTAATACGAAGTTGTTAAAATCTACACATGAAGATGTGAGATGTGAGGCCTGTCTCTCCTCGCCCTGCTCCGTGTGTGTGTGTGTGTGTGTGTGTGTGTGTGTGTGTGTGTGTGTGTGTGTGTGTGTGTGTGTGTTTGTGTGTGTGTTTATATTAGTCTCTCCTCAGGGCTCAGCAGCATCATCACTTCCTGTGGATTAATCACTACTCTTCCAAAGAAGTCACATGACCTCAAAGTCATCATCACGTGACACACTCACTTTTCCTCCTCCCCCTGCCCTCACTGTTCCTCCACTGTGGAAACCATGGCAACAACCGGCTGGAACCGGTTTGTGACACAAGGCTTCATTTTGTGTGAGGGGAGTTTTTTAGGGTTCAGGTGGTGAGTGGGGGGAAAATGGAGGTAGACTGAAAGATAAAGTTACACATCATCTCTACAGACAGCTACCCCCCACAGCCCCCCTCTGCCGTACAGACATCGTTTTAAAGAACATCCTAAAAGTACCGTTCGACATTTTTAGTCTTTATTTATGTTTTTTTACAAAGTTGAATGAGTCTTTTCCCCAACAAAAACATCTGAAGAAAAAGTCTTTATGTAGTTTAGATGAAGTTTCCTGCACATTCACACCATCGCCAAAAGTGTCCGAGCTTTTTCTATTGCTGCTCCTCACATCCCGCATTAAGTCCTGTTCCACAGACTGATGTCTGAAGCCGCCCCGTGGCTTTGGTCAAGTCCGGCCTAACTTGTTTTTTGACGTCTTCTTAATGCTTTAAAACATTTCGGGGGTTTAATTCGGTACGTCATAACTTCTCATTTAGTTTTTACATCTTCATTTTTTATTATATCAGTATGATCCACTTTTTATGTCTTGAAATGTGCGCTTGTATTGTGGCAGATCCTAGCCTTGACTGGAAAGCACTTTGGGTGACCTCTTTTTTTGTTTATGAATAAACTGTCTTCACTACTTTCTTGACGGAAACATCATGTAGTTGTCAAAGCTGAAGAGAGTTTACTATAAAATGTTACTCACCCTCTGAAGGTGCTCATGTCCACGGGCTGGTCTCCCCTCTGAACTTCCACTTTGATGGTGGCCTTCACCTCACCGGCAGCCAGGCCACTGGACGCTTTTGGCTCTGTCAGTTCGATCTTGCTCCTTGTTTCCAAAGCTGGCTCCGTCCTCACCTTGATGTCTCTGTCCTTGTGATCAGTCTGATTGTCTGAGCTGGGTTCAAGCACCGTCTGTTGTTTTTGGGTCTGCTCCTGATCATCCTTCACAGGATGAGAGGCCAAAGGTAGCGCTAAAGGTAGCGGCGACGGGCTCTGCTCTGGCTCCTCCTTGTGCTCTGATTCGACCGTGGTCGGGCTCTGATCTTCCTGTGCCGTTACCGAGTTGGCTTCAAGTTCAGTTTGATCCTCTGTCCTGGGTTCAGAAGGGTCCAATTTAGGCTTTTTGCTTTCATTCTCATCCTCAGAGGGTTCTGTAGAATGGGGTCCAGTATCCTTCCCCATCGCCCTCTTTTGGCTGCGAGTCTGGCGAACAGCCTCCTCAGACATCCCCTGCAGATATGAGAAAAATGTTCATTAATATGTTATCAAAAAAGGTAACAGAACTAAAGAAGACAGGCTATTTTCTTGGAGAACAATCTTAAGCGTGCTTGCTTATGCTGATAAAACCAGGTGTAAACACTGTAAATAAGAAAAATGGTAAATGTGGAATGCAGTGGAAATGTCAGTTGGGATAGTATTTAAAGTCTTACTTTAGAGAAACCAGCAATGGTAATATAATTATTCATTTTACAGAAAGTTGCATTGGGATTCTGGGCTTATCATTCAAAACATCTAAACAACACCAACTTGGCTGAACTGTAGAGCACACAAGGTGACTGAGATGGCGTTTATACAAAGCATGTGGGATTTGGAAAGTCATGTGACCAAGATGTTGACTCAAGTATAATTTAAAAACACACAATTATGCAAATGTAAGTTTAAACCGAACATCAACGATGGTGAAAAAAGATGGGAGTAAAAAAAGACTAGCGTTCTCAGTAATTACTCAATGTTCAGTGCAAAACAAATCAGAGGATCGCTTGAATGCAACAACAGGATCTTTTGAAAGAGAGGTAAGAACAAATGCTGCAAGGAGACACTTTCAACAGCTGGAAAACATCACAACAATAAAAAGGGACTTGGGGCAATATTCATAATTAACTGGAGCATGAATTTTGTTAAAATGTTCACATCAACCCATGAAACATGTGTTTTAATTATTTATGTGTGTACAAGTGATATCATCTTTTTTTAATGTAATTCAAATAGCTTGTGTGTAGCGTTTCTTTCCTTGAGTCAGGCACCAAAGAGCACTAGATCTATTACTGTCTGATATCCCCCTGTACAACAAATTCAATCCCACCAGATGTTGACATGCCAGCTGAAGTGGAGATTGACAGATACAGCCGCTCGTTCTGTCTAACACGTACAGGTTAAAAGGTGCTCACTCACAGATGTGCACCAGTACATGGTACGTGCTGACACACATTATCACTGCAGTGGCTGCTCTGAATCCCTCTGACCATACATGATTCAATACTCAATACATGAACCAGAATAGTGTTTATGATGGCGTTTTTTACGTTATTAACCTTTTTATCATAAAGACACCATACGTTTATCTGCACAAAAGGCCACTAAAAGAACTGTGTACTATTAATAAATCAGTGGCATCATATTCTACCTGGAAACTTCTGTCAACTGATTGTGTAAAATGTGTTATTTGTACGTCACATGATACGATAGGCTTCTGTTGGGTGTAAACATGGATGTAAAGTAGTGGAAAAAAGGCCATCTTAGTTTCTCAAAGTTGATGTCAGTTCAAAACTCAGTTTATATGATATAAAACCAAGAAAAGCTGACCATCTCTATATTTGAGGGGCAAAAACAATTATATCAAATGTATAAATGGATTGATCTATTATCAAAATAGTTGCTAAATATCTGTCTATTGACTAATAGATTAGTTTACTAATAATTGTTTCAGATCTTCTACTTACGTCTGGATAGAAAAGTGTCTGTATCATTAACAGTTGGTGAAACACCCTTTCAATGACAAATCACTGACAATTTTCAGAGTGTCGTGACTATGTTTATCCTCAGCTATTAAAGTTACTAAGTCACTTCAGAAATGACTCGCGTTCGAGATGTTGAAGGATCAAGAAAAAAACGATTGAGATAGAGATGTATTCTATTGTGCAGGTATAGGCACTCTTTGAGATTACGTTGGCCATTATTAAATGTAAGAGCTAAACGCGTACTGGCACATATAGCATGCTGTAAGAGAAGACCTGGGTTCAAAGTTCAGAATCTCATGCAGAAAGCCCTAGTGACATTGAGGGACCTACTCAGACCGCCGCTATTTACTAGTCGACCGCGTAGAATAAACACAGCAGTGCAATGTCGTGCATTATATCCATGCATGGATGTCACAGAATCGAGGGCCAGTCCTGCCAAGTCCGCTGAGGCCCTCAGTCCGCACACCCATCCACTACAGGAAGCTATGGTTCTTTGGGGGGAAAGAAGGATTACAATTAACCCTCACAACCTACTACTTCTCACTGTACACCCCCCCCCCCCTCCTGTTCTCAGAATAGTTATGGCGGCGAGCATAAAGCACACCGTGTCCATGATGTACCCAAACACACTATATACATAGAGAGCCATAATGCATTGTGCAGAGGAATCTTCTGATAACACTAAGCTGACTAAGTTTGTTTTATTTAAATACTCTGACATCACTGAGACACATATGACATGACCCTTCCCAGGATTCAGTGGGACTGGGACACAAAGCACTTTCCCTGATAACTGGTTTAAACCGGTTCGCGGGTGTGTGTGTGTGTGTGTGTGTGTGTGTGTGTGTGTGTGTGTGTGTGTGTGTGTGTGTGTGTGTGTGTGTGTGTGTGTGTGTGTGTGTGTGTGTGTGTGTGTGTATATTTGTGTGTGTGACAGAGAGAGAAGCTGAAGCTGCTTTTAACCCTTCAGGTGCTGGAGCAGAAGCTTCATCAGTGATGGCCATTACGCAGTGTGTGTGTGCTGCAGACAACTGTGACGGCATCACTCAATCAGATGCATAAAGCTGTGAAATGATGCTGGGGTAAGAATTTAGACACGCCAACACCCCCCTGCGCCCCCCACCACCCCCCACACTGACCCTATCTTTGCAACAACAGATCTGAATGGCTGACAGGTTTCACATTTCATCTTCATGGCAGTTTACACACATTTCCATCTAGCCCCCCCCCCCCACACACACGCACGTACTTATGGTTGATCGAACGCTCGTCGCTCACCCACCCAAGAATTTGACGTCATATGCAACCAGTGCAAATGCTCTAAAGGCAACTAAAACTGGAAGGAAAAACATCTTCTTTACACCTTTATTCAGTCTATGTACATAAAGTTAACAAACATATGTACACTAACAAACACACATAACAGGGAAAAGAGCTACGCTGTCCAATTTAATATTGTAATATTTTCATGAAGGTTTCATGGTACGGTTATAAAAATGATCTCGCTTCACAATATTATCCTGATAGTTAAATAAAATGGAAAACCTCAATAAGCATATAACAACATTGTAAAGAGATAAATGCACAGTGTGGGAATGGTGATGTGTCTATACGTTTGTTTTGCCGTAACTCTAGGGTTTTACTTTTTGACTCCAACGTGTGTATCTTAGCTTGCAACTAGCTACGTAGTCCTCTGCGTTTGCTATCCGTAACTCTGCCTGCTAGACTCACTCAGCACAGTCACTTATCTCCCATATTCTCCGTAGCCGTCACAATTGCCTCAAATCTTGAAGAAAACTGTTTTCATGGAGCTCAAAGCGGCCAGTATTGCCCCCCTCATTCACTCCTTCAAGTCTAGTTTCCACCTTGCATGTGGTATTCTTTCAATCTCAGACTTTGCTCTTCTCTTTGCTCAATTCACCGGTTTTCGACATCCCAACATCCAGATCCACACTCTCTACAGTTTTATGTTGCAAATTCGAAGATTTTTTGTAGAAATTGTTGCAGTTTAAGCTGTGTGAGTCACGTCTTTCCACGCAACCGCCATACCCGGACATTTGTAACCAATTTTTATCATAGCAATAGTTTTGCATCAGCAGGATTTTTTTATGACCTACGCATTATTTCTCTGCACGCAGTTGAGTCTTCCATTGTGGGAAAGAATGTACATCCTGAAGAAATATTTATGTAAAGCAGGTTTGAAATGCACACAAACGCGCCATGATTTGAACTTTAAATGCAAAAAAACTGATTAATCCTTTAATCTACTGCAGCTTTCAAAAGTAACTTCAGTGAAACAAAGTTTATGTCTGGGGGCAAATGTGTACTGACAAAAAACTACGTAAATATGGTTGCTTATAAACATTGCATGATTTTTGCAATCATCTTGCATGTCTTGTGTCTACTTATTTAAACACAGTCTAAGGTCTGTTTTCATTCATTGATCCGGCCACGTTAACAACATGTCCTCAAGGCTTCTCATGTTACAAACTCTATTTTTTTAATCTTATCATTAAGTTATGAGTTATGAGTTAATAACATGTGTTAGATTTCTTAACTAACAGCATGTTAACTGTAGAAACTGCTACGTTTTTTTGTTTAAAAAAAGTCTTTGTTTTTACTTTATCATTATTGCTTTGTGTAGATAAGACTTTTAAACATTATTAAACTCAATCCTCTGATTAAGACTTGCAGTGTAATTACATCACAATAATTACCCCCATATTATCATATTGCATAGTGCAAGTGGCAGAACACTTTAATATGGTATCAGGTTGCTGCCACTATCCGGGTAACGCTCAAACTTAGAGTTTCTGCTGAGTGTCTTTCCTCCTGCCCTGAGGTGGTTATCTATCTTGTCACTCATGGATCATGTCAACCATCACTCACTCAGTAAGCCTTCATTTAGGCTGGCGGGCTCACTTTCAAACATCATCGATGTCTGTGGCTACACATACAGTATGTGTTCAGCATTTTATTTACCCACTGGCAGACCTTTAACCTGGGAAATATATTTCTACATTGCGCAAGGTTTTCAGAACACGATGCACCCACGCAGTCACATTACTTTGTAGAACTGCTGCACCGGCAAAATACTCTTATCAATTATCTGCTTGTGTCTGCCAGAATAGCAATTACTAGTGATAATTGTCTCAAAGTATCAATTAGTAACAAAAAAACGTATACAATTATTATGAAGCTGATTAGTGGTTGCTTCATGAAATACCTCTAAATTCTTGACAAGTCAGAGCTTTATGCAGCAACAAACACCTCTGTACATAACAAAAGGGCAGAAAAAAGCAATTAGACAGCAAATTACTACCTATATATTTGATGAAGTCATGGAGGCTTGACTAAACAGCTGCCCTGTGACCCCTGCAGTCATGTGCAGCAGCTTAAATTGTGGCCAGCAGACGACCCTTTCCAGAACAGTGGCTGATTCCACAACTACACTAGGTCAGTCTTCTGTGTGATCACTGGAACAGTGCTTTCTGGAAACAGAAGTTTCTGAACAATTTCTGAGTCACTCGCTGTTGTCATTGTAATATTATCAATACAGTCACTCTGGGGTGGATAAGTCTCCCTGTGGATGTACAACTTCAACACTTTGTAGTGTCAAACCAAAGCCTTTTCCTTTCTTTGGACCAGTGTTAGTCAACCCCTTCTCTAAAGGCAACCTGCATTTTGTTCACAGTGACAGGTCATAAACAATGCAACTGATTGTTAACATGCAAACAACACTTTACAGGGCCTTTGTTCACATGAACAACTGACTGTTTATTCCAGATCTCCACAAAGAGGCAATAAAGTCTCCCAACAGTAATCACTTTACCAGTCTTTATAGCAGGCACAGTACTTGATTTAAAGTGTTGATGTGCACAGGTCCTAATTAACCAAAGCTTACTGACAAGTATGCTAAAGATCTTTAAAACAAAGTGGAGCTGCAACAGTCAGTCAAATGACAGAATCAGCAACAACTTTGATAATCAACCGTTTGCTTACTCTTCTAAAGAAAGCTTAATATTTTTGATTCTGGAGTGTTTTGGTCAGACATAACAGGACATTTCCTTTGACTGGTAAATCAAGAAAGATCCCAATTTCCTGTTGTTTCAATAAATCAGGCAGTTAATTGAGAGGATAATGAGCAGATTAAGCGGTTAAGACAGTCATGGTAAATTGCAGCCTTAACAAAAACAATACTTTCTGAAATCTTTAAATGTAGCAACAATACATTAATATCTTCCTCTTTTGTTATTTGTCTGATTATTTGCCAGGCTACTTCAGTTCAAAGTTGTAAACCAGATTATTATTACTGTCACCTAGAAGGCAGTTGATTAATATATCTGATAACAGAACAGATATGATGTAATAAGACCTTAATAAATAGCAATACATGTATCCAGCATTTCGTCTTGATCCACATCACATTTAACAACAGTGGCCATGCCTTCACAACACGCACAATGCTGCATGGGCTACTTGTCAACACTGCGAGTCTGTCATACAAAATATATTAAAAGCTTTTAGGGTCCGAGTGCAACAATAAGTAAATAAGTATCAGGTATAATGTCAAAAATATATAGTTTTGTCCCAAAATTAAAGCAAACTGGTAAGGTTCTGATGGCTGGGAATGTGTGTGCGAGTGTGTTTGTGTGCCTGTCTGAGCGAGACAGAGAGGGAGTGTGTGCGGTGTGTGTGAGAGTGTGTGAGTGTGTGTGTTCAGCTTTAAGATGAGGAAGACTACGGTTGTCACAGAGAGAAGTCGGAAGATTAGCTACCAGATAGCAGAACCAACACTGGTGCCAGGGGGCTTAAAGCGAGCAGCAGCGTCCACCATTAACGTTACACCACCACCACCAAATAACACCAGCCAAACCACAGTCAGCCCTTTAAAAACTAAACCCAGCCCACACTACAGCGCAACTAGCCGTTTTTTTTAATGTTGACAGAGGAGGTGTTATTAGTTAGCGAGCTAACGTGAGCTAACATCGACACAAACAAAAACACGAAGCCACTTTATCTTATTTCATCAACACCACCGGCTGTCAGACACTTAAAGTTAAAGTAGTAAAAACTCCTGAAGCCGGTACTATTCAACATGACCCACACCAACACCAGAACCGAGCCCGGACCCTAAACCCTGGCTGGCTTCACCCCCCCCCCCCCCCCCCCGATGCGGGACATCCATCTGCCTCAAAAAGCGGGTACAAACTTTTATCTTTCAGCCGTAAAAGTGAGGCTGTGAGAGGCTCACCGGGACTGTTTACCTGGGTGTCCCCTCTGGAGGAGAAACCGAGCCCGGAATTCGTGCATTTTCATCGGCCGGCCGCGGACCGAGCGTGCCGCCGAGGAGCCGCTGGCGTTAATCCTAACCTCCTTTAACGACTTCTACCGCACATAATCACGTCCACGGATCATGGTTACAAACTGGCAAGCTTGGGAAAACGTAAAATAAAATAATGTTAGGCAGAGCCAGCCCCCCCCCCCCCGCACACCCCCCGCACACCCCTCCCTCTCCTACCCGGTGCTCAACCTTTGGCTCTGCGGAGAAGTGTTACTTTTCAACAGCCCATCAGCTTCTTTATCGTCACAGATAGGTGGAGGAAAACCTGGCTCCTCTCGACGACTCCGAATAAAAGGCTCCTCTCGATACACTCTCTAAAAAAACTTCACTTCACCACTGACAACTTACTCTGTAGCTTTATCGCCCGTTCTTCGCCGATGGTCGACCAGGGAATGTTTAATCTGCAGTTAACCTCGATAAATCGTTGCTTTTTTTAAATCCAGGGGATATCCTCTTTTTTCGGCCCTCCCCACTGCCGCGTCTGTTGCCAAATAATGCGCCTCAACACACATGGAGCCGCTGCGTCCTCTTAGTGGGCATGCGCACCTCGGCATACCAGGACGACCGGATAACATCATGTTAGCCACTGACCACCAAGGGCCAAAGCAGGACGACCATGTCAGGGGCCCCGGGCTCCTTGGGTTGACCCATGCCCGTACTGAGTTCCCCTCCAACACACAGTCAGACACACACACACACACACACACACACACACACACACACACACACACACACACACACACACACACACACACACACACACACACACACACACACACACACACACACACACACACACACACACACACACACACACACACACACACACACACACACACACGGGCACCTAATTGAAGGCACCACACAGTTCACCAGAAACACTCACCAGCATCACAATTGCATTCTAACATATAATAAACATCAACCTTAGGTCAGGACTAAACAATACTTTATTAAGAGCAGGCTATATAGGCACAATGGAACTGGACGCCTGCAAAAATATATCAGATATGAAAAAATGCAACATATAGAACAAAGTTAATCCACATTGTTAACAGTGGGCGAAGATCAGTTTATTGCAGTGACCTTCAACAGTTCAAAGTTTGCTGTAGGCTCATGGTTTTTTTATGGTGTATTTGGCCAAAATGCACAATACGTTAACATAATTTATTTTATTTCATTTCAACAGCTCCTTATTTTGAGATTCAACAATACAACTGTTTTGACATATCTTATTAAAAGTAGCCCATATGTGAACACCATCTGAGAGTTTAGTCCAACAAAGTTGAAGGACTCACTCAACCTGTGCTAATTTGTATTGCATGTATGTTGAGTGAGGTATGTTGATGATTTGTCACATTGAAACACATGCATAAAAAGCAAAACATTTGAATTGATGAATCCAAAAAGCTTTAAAAATGTTACGTATATTATCTATACACTGTTTGTAAGGTAGACTAGTGTTTCAAAGAGTGAAAGGTTTTAATGTCATATGCACATTAGAAATGGCAATGGAAATCTTCTGACCCGAGCTCCTCCAACAATGCAACATGTATAATAAAATACAAAAATACAAATAAAAAATAGTGCAAGAAGACTATATACATGTAAATAGAATATGATATATACAAGAACAGAATACGATAAATTAAATATTGTACAGTAAGATGAAATTAAATACGGTTTATTACGGTGATAACTATTTAGATAAATAAGTAGATTGCAAGATGACAAACAAATGAATGTTTATCGAGGCACTTAACAGAGCTCAGGTGTTTAGCAGTCTTATTGCCTGTGGGATAAAACTGTCCCAGAGTCTAGTGGTTTTAGTCTGGATACCACCTGCCAGACGGCAGCAGACAGAACAGTTTGTGGCTGGGGTGATGGGGGTCTTTTATAATCTTGTGGGCTTTCTTCCTGAGCCGCTGGGAGTAACGGTCCTCCATGGATGGCAGCTCCGTCCTGGTGATGTTCTGTGCAGTTTTCATCATCCTCTGTAAAGTCTTACGGTTGAGGGCGGTGCAACTGCCATACCAGGCCGTGAGCAGCCAGTCTGGATACTCTCTATGGTGCACCTGTAGAAGGTCAGGATCCTCTCTATGGTGCACCTGTAGAAGGTCAGGATCCTCTCTATGGAGCACCTGTAGAAGGTCAGGATCCTTTCTATGGAGCACCTGTAGAAGGTCAGGATCCTCTCTATGGTGCACCTGTAGAAGGTCAGGATCCTCTCTATGGTGCACCTGAAGGTCAGGATCCTCTCTATGGTGCACCTGAAGGTCAGGGTCCTCTCTATGGTGCACCTGAAGGTCAGGATCCTCTCTATGGTGCACCTGAAGAAGGTCAGGATACTCTCTATGGTGCACCTGAAGAAGGTCAGGGTCCTCTCTATGGTGCACCTGTAGAAGGTCAGGATCCTCTCTATGGAGCACATGTAGAAGGTCAGGATCCTCTCTATGGTGCACCTGTAGAAGGTCAGGATCCTCTCTATGGTGCACCTGTAGAAGGTCAGGATACTCTCTATGGTGCACCTGTAGAAGGTCAGGATCCTCTCTATGGTGCACCTGTAGAAGGTCAGGATCCTCTCTATGGTGCACCTGTAGAAGGTCAGGATCCTCTCTATGGTGCACCTGTAGAAGGTCAGGATCCTCTCTATGGTGCACCTGTAGAAGGTCAGGATCCTCTCTATGGAGCACCTGTAGAAGGTCAGGATCCTCTCTATGGTGCACCTGTAGAAGGTCAGGACACTCTCTATGGTGCACATGTAGAAGGTCAGGACACTCTCTATGGTGCACCTGTAGAAGGTCAGGATACTCTCTATGGTGCACATGTAGAAGGTCAGGACACTCTCTATGGTGCACCTGTAGAAGGTCAGGATACTCTCTATGGTGCACATGTAGAAGGTCAGGACACTCTCTATGGTGCACCTGTAGAAGGTCAGGACACTCTATGGTGCACCTGTAGAAGTTGCAGAGTGTCCTGGAGTCCATGTTGAACCTCCTCAGCCTGCGGAGGAAGAAGAGCCGATGTCGAGCTGTTTTGGTGATGGTGATGAGTCCATGTCCGGTCCTCAGTGATGTGGACACCGAGGAACCTGCAGCTGCTGACTCTCTTCACCGTAGTCCCATTGATAGCGATGTTTCCTGAATACATTGGCAAAATTGCACAACCAAAGCACAGTGTGTCTCCTTTATTATTCTGTAATATTGTGGAGGGGCCTTGTGTTTAGATCTATCTTTAAGATCTTAATATTTCATTGTATAATGTGCTTAAAGCACATGTTCTTAAATAAAGTTGTCTTTAATACAAATGGAACACCATAACTGACACACAGTAAATCTGAGGCCATGTAATCTGCTGTGTGCCTTATACAGGATGTACACTTTAAGGAGACAGGGTAATAGGTTGGAATGTAATACATGTTTGCCCTGGAGCCCCATAGGTCAACCAGGCTACTGATTTATATGTTTCTCCGTACATATACAATCTGGCCACCCCAGCCTTATTATATCCCCCAAACTCAACGTTTGGTCACACCGGTAACCTTAGCTTGATCATCACAGGCTCTCAACAGGGACCTGCATCAGCATCATTCAGATCCTAGTCCCAACCTGAGCATCACATAATTACCTCATGCCTCACAATAACCATGCTGTATGCTAGCATAACATATGACTCCCTGAACCCACAATAATAACAAAAACTGGAAACCATCATCACAGTATTTACATCTCGTTTCTCATCGTTATTAAAAGCAGGGTAGCATTATTAAGCAGTCAATCAGGGTTGCAGTTATGCTCAGAGAATATGCAAGTATGTGTTTGAACTACTGTGATCTGAATAACAGAAGTAGACTGAAGAGGTTATAGAGGGTTGCTGTTCTCTAACAGGTGGGGGTTTGAGTGCTTTGTCAGCGTTCTTTGTTGCTGTTCTTTAAATGACAAACAAAGCTCTCTCTAGATGATGCTGTGTCATCAGGTCTGATTGTTTCCGTCCTCTCATCTCGACTGCATCTCCTGAGGCTACAGATTGTCTCGCATAAATGCTATTAAATCCGTACCAAGGGGCCATCTTCTCATAATCATCCCGCTCACAGCAGAAATTAAGCAACGCTCAGGAGTTTATGGGTAATGAGGAATCTTTCTGTAAATATTGTCACTGCTCCTGTGGACCCTGGAACCAGAGCATGTTATCTCAACCAAAAATAACTTTCTGGTAAGAAACAAACAGAGCCAGTTTCAACTGAGAACACTGAAGTCATGTCCCTATATTTTGGTCATTTATAGGATTACATAAAGTGGAAGGTTTCTGCTAAAACTTCAAAGTGTTTTATGACCAATATGAAGGCAGCAAGCCAAACTGTATCAAATAACAAAATAAAATGTCAATCAGTGAAGTTCACAATGTCAGAACCATATTCGATCAATCAATCAATCTAAGTTTATTTACAGTCCAATATCACAAATTTGACATTTCTTCGCAGGGGGCTTTACCGTTTAAACAGAATATTGTAAAAACAAGGGTTTCAAGATAAATAATGTAATTTATATGTTTGGAATTTTTTTGTAAACATAAATTTAGTATGGCTGATTTTATGTTTAAGATTGGCGTTTATTTCCATATTTTACCTTATAAATAAATGTTTTTACCATTGAAAGAAACACTGTTTTTCCATGATAGTTAACATTCTCTGTCAAGAAAATTCAGTGGATCACTAAAGACAAAGTGATTCCCAAGGCCTCTCCTATACGGAGAAATAGCAGTGGCAAAATGTGTGTCAGTCTGTATTGTAGAGAAATTATATTGGATAGTTGAAACGTTTTCCCTGCTGATGGCACCAGATCAAATACACATATGGATATATCCTCTGGGGAACATGAATTTCTGCCAAAAAATGTTATGGCTCTGAGGTAAATAAAATGAGGTACATAAGGCATGGCATTTGGCCTGTGTCAGTATTGGCCCTCAAAGCGAAAACATTTAGCCACCTCCTGCGCCAGAGTAAAAGTCAAGGAATCGCCAAAGTCTTCAGGGTCTATCCTCTGGGGACCATGAATTGCCATTTAAAATGTGAATGTGTCCAGTAACTATTTCCCCAACACAATAATTTTTTTAAAAGCAAAATAATTATGAACATATTTTCATTGCAGTCTTTTTTAGTGTCTAGTGTCAACTCTGTGTTGGGATTGAAACAGGGGGAACTGGGTCTTACAACCTCAGTATTTCTTAAATCCTGGCTACGGCCTCACACACATTAGTTAATGAAAGGTACATATAAAATAAAGCAGAGGTTGAAAAATATAAAGATACGCCTCGAAAATAATACAATGAAACACTCAGCCAATAATATCCAGTCCTCTTTGGCTTATATCAAAGGTCAGGCCATAATCGTATTTTCTGAGGCTGAATTTTGTGATTTTGCATTGGATTACATACTAAAGTGGTCCTGTTCCTTCGTCCATTTCATTTAAGAAGTGTAAAATGTTAGTTTACTCATTGTTTATAACTGTAAGGCTACATGATGATGTGAAGATAAAAAAATGCTGTACACACGTGTTCTTGAATGAATTGATACGCTTTTAGGAATGGAATTTAACATTGATATTCTTAGATAAGATACTTTATATTTATAAAGAGCAATGTACAATTGGACAGCAAAATGTCAGTCAGTAGGCCCTGCCCAGGTGAAGGATCAGCTCTGAAATCAAAGAGGGGAAGATCAGCCTCTCTCCTTTATACGTGTGGAGGAGGCCTAATGGCCGCCCGTTACGACATGACAGCATGACAGCCTCAACTTAATCCTCATTAAATACTGTAACAATACAGGAAGTGGCTGCTGCAGTCACGATTAGACGGGCGCACTATTTGGCAGGAAGCGGCTCCTCTCAGCTGCGTCCAAGAAGACAACTAGAGCGTCCAAAAACTTTTCACTTCTCACTAACCCTTCTCTTCTGGTGAAGATAATTTACAGGCAGCAGCGGGCAAGAGTGAACAACAGATGGGAGGAGAAATATTCAAACTTGATGTGGTTGTATGTGAATCCATTTATTCGTGTGAATATAAATTGATCATATCTCGGAGGAAATCGCATAGCCCTAACGATACCATCTTAATCCTACATATTTGGGTATTTTCATATATGTTGTTAATAGTCTGAAATACACAGACTACAAATATTTAGAAAACTACATAATTCAAAATACAACTTGGACCTTTTTGTCTTTTTGATGTATAAGCAAACATCTTTGTTTGCTTTTTCTTTAATAGACAGGCAAGTGTATCACCCTGTCTGAACTGTAATATTGGCTTAATTGGTTATCTCTTGTGTTCAAACATCACACTGGTTTACATGAGGATATTGAGGTATACAACACACAATCTCCTTTTTAAACCAAACTTGATGTGTTTTTGTTTATTATTTCACTCACATGACATAAACTGTAACTCCCATATTTAAAGCATATGATCAGTAATGCCCTGAAACATTCCTTTTGGCGACCTTTTTCTGTATTGGCAATCTGATCCTCACAGTGTTGATGGCCTTGGCAATTGACTCATTTGATACAAAGGTCATGTCCTTCACAGTTTATTCAGTGGCTCCTTGGAGGTCATCTCCCTTTTTTGGGACAACAATGTCCACATTAATCTGAGAGCATTTGTAGTGACACATTTTTGTTGTAGTACTATTATACACATTATGTTTAATATTATGTACTGCAAAAAATTGGATATGAAATGAAATATATATATATATATATATATATATATATTGTATAAATCATCAGAGTTGTATATGTATTTCTGAGAACTACAAACCCAACGTCCATAGGCGTAATTAAAACGACAGTCCTTCCACTTAGTTGATATCAAATGGTAATCAGCAAAAGACTACATCTGGTATAATGAAAAGCAACATTAAAGGATTTATACCGCCATCTCCTGGAAGACATGAGTACAACAGGAAATGACAAAATAAAAGTATTCCAAAATCTTTGCATGAAAAATATACAAATGTGAATGTCAACATAAAACATTCAGCTTGTGCAAACAGGTAAGAATTCATCTCATATTAATTGTTTCTTGAGGCCACTCAAAATGTGTTAATTTAAACATAGGACAGCGAGAGTGAAAAGGAAAAAATCTAAACGTCTGGCAGAAAGTCAACCAAATTACAATGTCCAAAAAATATCTAAATATTTTAATGCATTTCAGTGTCAAAACATGTTTAAAATACATTATTGTTTAATTCTTGCATGCAGGTGCACCAATGTGCTACAAAGTCTCACCACAGGTTTCACTGCAGGTCATGAGAAAACGGCAAGCCAGTAAACATGGATGTAAACAATGCTGTATTTAAAGTCCTTTAAATAACCCTCAAATTACTTCCTTGTGGTCTTATGCAAACAATAACATCCAAGTTGCAAAATGTCATCACTATCATTATATCCTTTTAGATGTGCGTTGGTGTCCCATATAAGAAATAATAACCACGTAATGCCTCTATCTTCTTCTTTTTAAATATACTGACTAACATTACTTACCTTACATGCTTCTATTTTCACAAGCCACTGGGTCAAAATTAAGGCTCAGAAATAGTCGTTTCGAGGAGAAACGGAACATAATGTTTGTGGTCTATGTTCCAACCGAGAATATTTACGAGTGGGACCTTTAGCGGAATTTACTATTCAACAACCGTTTGCCGCAAATGTACGCCCTGCGTTAGTAGGAGTTGTAAGGAGTGAGCACAACCATTACGCAAACAGCGTAAATCGAAAGCGGCAGTCTGTTCTTCATTGATAACAGTAGAGCAGCCTGTCTGTCACTGGGCGTTGGTAACAGTTAAGTGATGTGACTTGTGTTTTTTATGAAGATATTTGTCTCAAGTGTGATAAACAAAACGTTAGAAGAGCTTTATGTATCGCTAGCTTTGTGAAATGAAACAGCCACAGTAGAAAACAAGAGCGCAGACAACACATCGTCTAGCTAACACTAGCTATTACTAGCTGAAACTGAATCAACGAGTTTGATATTCTCATTGTTTGACATAATCTTTATGACATTTCAGAGTAGAGACCAGATGGAGAAAATGGCTAAGCGGATGATCACCCAGGAAACCTTCGATGCTGCTGTCAGGGAAAACATGGAGGAGTTTGAGATGGATCCTGATGAGGCTCTGAAGGATGCTGTGGAGCAGTTTGAGTCTCAAGGTAACATAGCTACAAAGGACGATGGCTGGTATTTAAGGAGTGAACAGTTTTGTTGATAGTCAGACTGTATATTATTATCTTAATGAAGCCAAACCTATCATATAGGTACACTTTAGGTGAAACATATCAACTATTTACAACCTTTTTTTCATCAGCAAAGGCCATACAGAACAAACTTTGTTTTACAAATAGTGCCCTGATTACAGTATACCAAACAAGAGAAGCACACACACGTTACAGTATACATTTACAAATTGTACAACAACCCAGCTAAATACCTAGCATACATCAGGGAAAGGAGATATACATGTAGGGAAACACATTCAAATTAAATACTTGCATTTACACTTCTATATGTAAGCCAACATATTGATCGAAAGGGATAGTGTGCCGTTGTGACCCATGCTATTCTAAATGTTCTAAAATGGCAATAGCTGGTTCACGAAGACTCTGATCAATTACAAATCTCTTAGTATAAGAAAATAAGGATTATATAGTATCTTTCCTTTCCATTCATTTAGTAACTGACTTTACTTAAACGTTGTTCCATCAACCCACACACAAGATAAAGCTGGATAGTGACTAACAATGTTTTAAAGTTCCTTATTGGAAAGTTGATAACAAGTTTTACCATCAGCCCACAAAATAGTTTAAAGTATTCATACACACCTGTTTTCTGTGTCGATGCAGGTGTGAGCCTCAATTGTATAATACAAGCTGTACCACCAGTATCATCTGATGGCAAACAAGAGCCAACACATGAAGTCTTAAAGGTAATCCTAATTTGAGAAAAAGGGATTACTAAATGCAAAAGTTTCACAATCTCACATCTGTTTTCTACTTTCAGGTTTTGAATTCCCTCTGCATTGTAAAAGATTCAGCCAGTGTGCAGGATGTGAAGGCAGATTTAAAACGCTTTACCGAGCTTTGTTCACTTGAACTTGCCCAGAGGTATCTGGCTGCTCAAAAAGACGCCTACCCCGTCATCCTCTCTTACTGCAAAAAGGGTGTGGAGGAGCAGGAAGCTGTGTTTACCGCTCTCTCCGCCCTGGCTGCACTGACAAATGGACAGCCAGACTTGTTGAATGCAGAGGGCCAGCAATTCCTTTTGAATATCCTCAAGAAGTACAAGGCAGAGTCCTCTGTGACACGTGTAGCCTTAACCACCGTCCGTCAATGCTGTTTGAAACATGAACAGAACAGGCAGGATTTGGTCAAAGCTGGCATCCTGCCTCTGCTGACCGGTGCCATCAAACAACACGGTGAAAGTGCTCAGATCGTCAAGGAGGCCACTGCAGCTCTCAAGGTCATGACCTTCGACGATGATATCCGAGTTGCCTTTGGGCAAGCTCATGAACACGCAAAGATGATTGTTCTTGAGAATAGTGGACTGAAGGTTTTAATTGGGGCTGCGAAAGGTAAGGCCCGCTGATGAATAGTTGTTTCAGGTGTTTAGCATGATATCTTTAATCACTTTAGTTTAAAAAAACAAAACAAATTCTGATGATATCCTTTGTTTTTCCCTCACAGC
This sequence comes from Pseudochaenichthys georgianus, assembly GCF_902827115.2. Classification (NCBI taxonomy): domain Eukaryota; kingdom Metazoa; phylum Chordata; class Actinopteri; order Perciformes; family Channichthyidae; genus Pseudochaenichthys; species Pseudochaenichthys georgianus. The sequence goes on from NC_047519.1 coordinate 21,454,494, forward strand.
TCACCTTGATAATACTTCTGTTCTGAGTGAGCTGTGTGCAACGTTGTCCCATCTGGCTGTGAGGAATGAGTTCTGTCAGGACATCTGTGACCTGGGGGGATTGAAACTCATCATGACGCTGCTTGCGGAAGGCTTTGAGAAAGCGGTAACCTGCTTAAAACATGGCGATGTTTTACAGACTGTAAGGAATATATGTTCACTGTGTATGTTATGCTCACTGAACTGGTTTATCATTGCAGGAGTTGATTCGGCAGGTCTTTAGTGCGATACGGGCCATAGCAGGAAATGACGACGTGAAAGACGCAGTTGTTAATGCCGGTGGAGTCCAGCTCATTGTCATTGCCATGAACCGACACATGAACAATTCCGCTGTGAGTAAAATGTCATACCTGTAGCATTTAACACAGATTGATGCTTACAAATATTATAATTGGTTGTTTTTTGCTGGATAAAAATGTAATTGAGTAATGATTTAATTCTGGAAAATGTCCTAAGATTATGTTCATGTTCTACTGTAGGTGTGTGAGCAAGGCTGTGCATGTCTCTCGGTGCTTGCTCTGCGTAAACCGGAAAACTGTATAGTCATCATGGAAAATGGAGGTGCCATGGCTGCTGTGCAGGCTATGAGGACACATACCAATTCGATCAATGTCCAGGTATTATATCCATATTCCAAGGTCATTCATTTTCATTAATATTTGTACCTAATACAAATCAGGCCTTTTTATGTTTGCCAACTATCTGTCCATGTTTTCTTTTTTTAAATCAGAAACAGGCATGTATGCTGATGAGAAACTTGGTTGGCCGTTTGAGTAACCTAAGCCAACCAATCCTGGATCTGGGCGCAGAGGACCTGATAAACCAGTACCTCAAGACCCATCAAGACTGTGGAGATCTGGGTAAAGCAGCCCTCAGAGATCTTGGATGTCACGTGGAGCTCCGAGAGCTCTGGACCGGCAAACATGGCAGCCTCACCCAGTGAAAGTAAAGAAGAGCATTAATGTACATCCTTACAGTGAGCCTAAAGCTTCTTTTCAGGCAAGAAAACATGTTATGTTGGAATAGTCAAGAGTTTAAGCTGGTGCATCTACCCAGTTTCACACATTTGTTAAAAGGAGAGGATGTAGAACAAATATTTGTAAGCAGGCCACCTGTCCGACACAACGCCTTTGAGAGGTCATTGTAGTCCAGGTAATCATGTTTTGTTTGCTCACAAATCCTCTGTTGCCCAATTTGATATCTGTACCACATTTTTGTTGATAATATGTAGATGTTAATTTTCTTACTTTTTGTGCCATGGGTTTATCTTAATAAATGTATTTGCTGCTATGCAAACATTTTACCTGCACTGGTTTGTGCAGTCTCTTTGCAGCCACATTTAAATGTATTGAATAAATTATACTTTTACTAGATCTAAACATTTCCTTTGTATGTGTTTAGTTTGTTTATCCATTATTACAATTTAAATTAAAATCTCTGATAGTAAGATCTACCATTGGCAACTGTACTGAACATTTAGTATTGATTTTCTCAGTTTGACTGTTATAGTGACTCACTATTGTTCATTTTTGTGACTTTTATTTAAGATATCATACATTGATACATACGTAGGAGCTGTTACAACTGTTAATACAACTCTGCCTGTTACTGAGCATCAATAAAGTACTTCACGGACAAGAAAAAAAACAAGGCTATAGTAAGCAAGCTTGTTGCCAAGTGTGTCTTCTGCTCACGCCCCTCTACCGACCTATCCAAACCTATGATCCAAACATGCCCCTCCTCGTTGGGACTTCATTTCCCAGAATGCCACCGCGCTCCTCCTTATCCAGCCTCACTGTGGCTAACGTTAACCTCCTCGGGTCGTTGACAGCAGTAGTAAGGGCATAAATAAGACAGCCACTCACTTAAAGTCACTGCAGACCTGAGGGTTATGAGAAACGTGTCGTTACACCAGGAGACATTTTTAGAAAGACACTTAATATTTCCACAGCTGTGTCGACGAGATAACATTAACGTTGTTTCAGTGAGTTAACAGCTAGCTAACTTGCTAACGCGTTCGCTAACTTGGAAAAAGCTTTCGAAAAACCTGCTAGAAACTCGAAACAACGCACCAAGTGAAGGATATAAATGTATCAGACATATTCGTGATGGTGTTTAAGGTAAGAAATGTAACGTTAGTTGTAATCTACTGACAGCTAGCTGGCTGCCCAGGGTGTCTTTATGTTATGTTGGTGGATAAGTTTGGACCTGTGAGTGCACTACACAGACAGAAAGACAAGCATGGAGATTATTTTATGAATTCATATATGATTATTTACCGCTAGTAATTGTAAATATACCCTCTTTATTGTTATGCAGTTTTTACAATATGTTAAAATGTATTTTGAAACATTACATGCCAATGAAATGCCATAATCAGAATGTGGTTTATTGGCAGGTACGTCTACATACAAGGAATTTGCTTTGGTGTATGGAGGTGCAAACAAACAACATAGGCTATAGATAGATATAAAAAGTTAATGTAAAAAATATAACGATTATTACTACATAACATATTCTTTTAAAACAATTGAGCATAACAAAAAAGAATAAAAACAATTATTTACTCCAAACATAAATATAAACCAAAGAAACTAAAAGTACAATGAAAATATGACATATGATAAACTACAGCATATTATATTGCCTAATGTTTCAACAACGTATAAATACCAGGAGGTATACACAACACATGATTTAATTCAGTCACATAGAGCTACACCACAATCATTGATTTTATAATTTAAATTGTATTTAGAGCTGAAAAAAGGTTGAGAATCCTACAGTCCATTGACAGACTTGATTGTCAATGTGATTTGATTGTAAATGGTGATTATCTTATGATTTATTTTTGGTTTATCTGAACAAAACTCAAATTTTGAAGATGTCTTCCTAGACTCAGGAAAATTGTGAGCACTATTTAGTCCAAGTAAATTACATTCACACATACGTTTGACTGATGATTATGGCCATGTAGGTTACTTAGCTGAGAAAACAGTTTGCTAAATGTCTCAGATAAATAGTTCACACACAGGGATGTTTGTGTTTTATGAACACTATCAAACCACAGGTACTGCTCTTCTTCTCAACTCCTGAGTGTAAAGCATCAGCCGAGCCTGAGGCACACTAAATGGGTAGAGTTAAAAGGATATGCAAGGGGAGGAATGAGGGAAGGTCCCGGAGCAAGGACAGTGTGTGAGGTGAAAGGGGTGTTAGGTCAGCACTCATTTGAGGATCTGGCTTGAAGCCCTGCTGTCCTGAAGCCAATATCAGTTGCCCACGACTACACAGCCTTTCAGCTGACACTGTTTGCTCTCTTGTCTCATGGCTTTCTCTCTTCCTCTTGTTTTGCTTGATTCTCTTCGCTGTTTCTATACTCCTTCAAGTGGAGTTTACAAAAATCCCTCCAGTAATAGCATAGTCCTTGTTTGAAAGCTGTGTCAGTCTTATATTGATTGAACTATTTAAATTAGAGGTGCCATCTTTTCATGGCTGCACTGTAACATTCAACAAAATAATTGTGTCTAGTACTGACAAAGACATTTGGAAAAGATAATTCAATTGAATATAACGTATAACTAAATGTTCTCTGGGAACAGTTGACGACAACATATGCATTATATAAACTATGTGGAAACAAATCTAAACCCTAAATGATCTCAAAATCAAGAAATGATTAATAAAGTAACTACAACAGACGAATCAGTCCCTATTTTTGGCTGTTTTGTGGAAAATATGTATACTACAAACCTTATTTAAGAGTTAAATAATAGTCTTTAAAATAAGTATTGCAGCCTAGCTCTACATTATTCACATGCCAACTTTGAATATGTTCTCATGCAGTTCAGGTTGACATATTTGAAAGCTTTTAAATAGTGACTGTGAGAGTTAGTTGGCTTGAGCGTTGCTCAGCTGTGAACAGTGTGCAGTGAGCCTGTGGGGTGAAGGTTGCATGAATAGGTTTGTCCAGTAGAATGATAAGCTCATTGTAGATGTAGAACATGCAGCCATCTTTGTTTGTTAAGGCAATGAGATCCCACATCTCATGATAGTCTGCAGTGACTATCAATAGAAGAAAGATAATACTGTACTCTGGTATGTTAGCGATGAAGAGGGTTAAATGGTTCTCTTGTTTTCTTTTTTTAAAAGCTTTGCTCACACATCACCTTTCACCGACAATTCTTCAAGAGATTGTTTGTGTGTAACTTACTTCACACATTGTAATTTGCTCATTAGCTTTCTTAAGCTGGCATAGGTGTGGCAATTGGGTAAAAGGTAACTGGATTGTTCTTCAGGGAAAACACAAGGTTGTTTTAACAGTATCTTGTTAATAGATAACCCCCTCTCTCAGTGACTTATTGTGCAGAGGAGTGCAAAGAAAGTACTAGAATAAATGTCTGCATGCAGGAACACAGGGTGAGACTTGAATACATTTGTACTCATTTTGCCACATGATCAAATCTAGCTATGCTCCTGTATGTAAAATATTGCTTTGTAGACAGTGTTGTCATGACAGGCTTGTCACTCGATCCTGACACGGACGCTCGGCCACCAACATACCTCTCTCTCTCTCCCCCAACCCCCCCCCCCCCCCCCAACTGCCCCTGTCTGCAGCAGTTGAATTCATGAGCAGGTTCAGTGACAGCAGTGCGTAGTCCTCCGGGATGGGGAGTGGAGTCCAGGAGCAACGGGCCTCACTACAGGGGGAAGTGCTGCCAAACATCCACCCCAAAACAAAGGTTTGCTTTCATCTTTGGATTTGACTATATTATTATGTAGAATTAAATAAAAAGTGATTATCTGGTAATGTAGAATAGCAGATTTAGAGAGGCTTTCCAAATGTTATTTTGCTGTCAATGTTTCATCTGTGTTTTATTTGTGGGAGGTGCTCTCTGCTAAGTACTTTGTTGTATTGTATGCCTATGAGATAAGATATGCCTCATAGATGAGATTTTTCTGTATAACTTTTATACAGATTTAAGTTAACTGTCAAAGTGAGATGGGCACGCGTTTACAACCTCCCACAGTTGATATGATGGGAGTTTTTTTTTCGACACTTCAACCCAAATTGCTCCTGTGGGGATTGCCCACAGTATTGAATGTATGTAGTGGCATTTCATTTCATGTAATGTTATATATGGGGGGCAAACAAGGAGATAATAGATTTGGGTCCTGGTTAAAGTATATGTGTGTAGATGCATAGAGCCTGTATTCGATATTGCCTTTTCTTTAGAGATATTGTGAATCAGGGTGAAGGAGTGATTATATGTGTGTTGAGCTGAGCAGCCGCTTCATGGCCTCTGCACTTTCTTCACTTCCTTTAAGGCAGTGGTTCTCAAAGTGGGGGGCAGAGGCATGCCAGGGGGGGGCGCGAGAGACCAGGAGGAAAAATGGTTATAAAAAAAAGTGTGTGTGTGTGTGTGTGTGTGTGTGTGTGTGTGTGTGTGTGTGTGTGTGTGTGTGTGTGTGTGTGTGTGTGTGTGTGTGTGTGTGTGTGTGTGTGTGTGTGTGTGTGTGTGTGTGTGTGTGTGTGTGTGTGTGTGTGTGTGTGTGTGTGTGTGTGTGTGTGTGTGTGTGTAACCACAAAGCGATATTTAACTGAAAATACTAGGAAATGTTTACTCAGAATTTTTCTTCCACACTTGCCCCTGCTAACATCTCAGTAAATGAGCTAGTAGATCATTTTAATTCAAAAATTAAAAATGTTATAGATGCCATTGCTCCAACTAAGGTAAAGGAAGTGTCTGGCAAGAAAATATCTCCATGGAGAAAGGCCATGACCGTGAGAGCAGAAAAAAGAGTGTCGAAAAGCTGAACGTAGGTGGCAAAAAACAAATCTCCAGGTTCACTTTGAAATCTATAAAGAGAGACTTGGCCTTTATAATTTAGAATTGAAAAACGCACGACAGTCTTTCTTGTCTGACATCATTACCAAAAACAATGCACGTGCCTTGTTTGCTACCGTCGACAGACTAACTAACCCCCCAGTGTCAGTAGCCTCTGAATTTCTATCCACCAGGGCATGCAATGATTTTGCCTCCTTCTTCACTGACAAAATTCAGAAAATCAGACAAGCAGTCAGTGCCTCTGCATCAGGTACAGCAAATGTGTTGTCCCTATCTCCACGAAGAATAATCTAGATGCTTCAGTAATGAACAATTACAGGCCCATATCAAACCTGCCTACCTCTAGGTAAAATCATTGAAAAAGTTGTTTTTCAACAGTTGAGTAATTTATTGCATTTAAATAGTTGTTTCGATGTGTTCCAGTCAGGCTTTCGTCCAAACCACAGCACTGAGACTGCTCTTGTAAAGGTCTTCAATGACATCCACTTAAACACAGACAGTGGCAGAACTTCAGTGTTAGTATTATTAGATCTCTGTGCTGCGTTTGACACTGTTGACCACAGCATATTACTAGACCGACTGGAAAACTGGGTGGGACTTTCGGAAACAGTTCGAAATTGGTTTGAATCCTACCTAAAGGACAGAAAAAAAACGTTGTTTCTATAGGTAAATACACATCTGAGTTGACAAATATGACATGTGGGGTAGGGGTGGGCGATATGACGATATATATCGTCGTGACGATATTAGGTCTCCACGATATGCTTTTTCAGAGATATCGTCCTATCGTGATAAAAAAAAAAAAAAATTTGAAAAAAAAAAATAGCGGGAGGGGAAGAGGCTCTCCGTGCGCGGCGCAGGGGGCTATGACAGCGGACGGAGAGCCTCTTCCCCTCCCGCTCCCCCACCTACTGATTTTAATTTCACCATATATCAAGCCCGATCGATTTCACAATGTCAGCGCACCTCTGCTTGCGTTCAGTCCGAGTTGTTTGACACGCTCCCAAAGTCCCCGCCCCCTTTCTTTGCAGCGAGCAACCATAGGGCAGGCATTTCATAAAGGGGCTCCTTATGAAAAGACTAGCAAACGGTGGAAAGACATAACTGACGCTGTGGCGTTTTATGTTTTTCCCTTCAGTTATGCTAAAGTCTTTTATTACACTTCACGTCTAGTCTAAAGTTTACATTTTAATTATTTGGCACTGACTTTTCCTCATTGATGTTTTATGTTTTACTTAGTTATGTTTTACCCTCCTTTTCATGTTTATTGATGTTCACTGCTCACTTGTTCATTCACGGATTCATTTCTGAAATAAAACCAGCTTGAAATGCTATTTTGGTCTGTTACTCCTTTTTGTTTTAGTTTCTGTTACCTTGTAGGTGCTTGTACTGTTAAGTAACTTGAAAAATAACCATAATAACCGACATGAAAAAATATCGTGATATATATCGTCTATCGTGATACTGCCTGAAAATATCGTGATAACATATTTTTCAATATCGCCCACCCCTAATGTGGGGTTCCTCAAGGCTCCATCTTGGGGCATCTTCTCTTTAACATCTACATGCTACCACTGGCTCAGATAATGAAAAACAACAAAATAAGTTACCAAAGCTATGCGGATGACACACAAATGTACATAACAATTTCACCAGGAGACTATGCTCCAATTCAAACACTGAGTAAGTGCATTGAACAAATCAATGACTGGATGTGTCACAACTTTCTCCAATTAAACAAAGATAAAACTGAGGTAATGGTTTTTGGAGCCAAGGCAGAACGTATAAAAGTTAGCGCTGAGCTTCAGTCTGCAATCTTCGAAACGACAGATAAAGCCAGAAATCTAGGTGTAGTCATGGACTCTGACCTGAGTTTCAACAGTCACATTAAAACAGTTACTAAATCAGGCTACTATCACCTAAAGAATATATCTAGGATTAAAAGACTAATGTCACAGCAGGATTTGGAAAAACTTGTCCATGCTTTTATCTTCAGACTCGACTACTGCAATGGTGTCTTCACAGGTCTCACTAAAAAATATATTAGAAAGCTGCAACTAATTCAGAACGCTGCTGCTCGAGTCCTCACTAACACTAAGAAAGTGGATCACATCACTCCTGTTCTGAAGTCTTTACACTGGCTTCCTGTGTGTCAAAGAATATATTTCAAAATACTGCTGCTGGTTTATAAAGCTTTGAATGGTTTAGGCCCAAAATACATGTCTGACCTACTGCTAAATTATGAACCATCCAGATCTCTCAGGTCTTCGGGGACTGGTCAGCTTTCTGTCCCCAGAGTCAGAACTAAACATGGTAAAGCAGCGTTCAGTTATTATGCTCCAAATATCTGGAACAAACTCCCAGAAAACTGCAGATCCGCTGCAACTCTGACTACTTTTAAATCCAGACTAAAGACTTTTCTTTTTGCTGCTGCTTTTAATTGAACTATTTACATCTTAAACTGCACTGTGACTTTTATCCATGTATTTTTTCCTTTTAATGTTTATTTTATTATCTTTTCTTTTTAATGACTGATTTTAAATGCCATTTTCTTAATGTCTTTCGTTTTTTGTAAAGCACTTTGAATTGCCTGCTTGTGTTGAAAGGTGCTATATAAATAAACTTGCCTTGCCTTGCCTATATGCCGTGAGCTGATTGTCGAGCCTTCATTGTAACAGTCGCGGGTACACTGTGTATTTGCGTGGGGAGTGTTGCAGTAGAACATTCCACTGTAGCAACCGGTACATTAATGGGAAACCCTAAATGTTTGAGCACCCTCTATGAAATGTCAAGCTACCCCACAGCACCCCCAAAAGAACTCTCTGGCGCCGCCACTGAGCCTGACTATTTGTGTTGGGGGGGGCCCGACTTTTTTTTTTCTCCAAAGGGGGTGCCTGACAGAAAAAGTTTGAGAACCACTGCTTTAAGGACATCTTCTCCCATTTGTGAGCTGGCCAGTCACCTATTATCCTTTCATAACTCCGGTTTAATGATCAACAGCATCTCAAACACTACTTTGTTCACATAAGGAGGCACTTTTTCAGGCTTCACTCTGTTATTGTTGCTGACCCTAAATGAGATTCCTCCATCGCTGTGCAGGACCTGCAGCAGACGCGCTCCATCCTCAACTCCATCTTCTCTGGAGCTTTAGCGGGCGCTGTGGCCAAGACAGCTGTCGCCCCATTGGACAGAACCAAAATCATCTTCCAAGGCAAGTGTGGATCTATTTTTAGATAAGAAACAACCCACATTGATCTATCTACAACTGCTTTTGTGTTTTAACTGGGTTGCTCTTGCATTCCGATTAATGTCAAGTTTATTTATATAGCACATTTAAAACAACCTCAGTTGACCAAAGTGCTTTCCAGTTTTAAAATAAGACAATCCGCAATCAATAAAAGAATAAAGACATACTTGTACACAGGTAAACATAGATAAAATGAATAGAAATACGAATAATGTGAATATTTATATTGCACATATGTTTTGTTTTTTAGTGTCTTCAGATAGATTCTCTGGTAAGGTAAGTTTGATCACAATTCTATAGTTTCTTGGTTAAACAATTGTCTGATTCTCATTCATAACAAGAGATCAATTCACAAAACTGAAGTTGAATTCACGGTTAATAGTTCTCATTTTGACCTTTTTAAAGAATACATCACAGGAACACGTTTTACAGACACAAATCTGAACAACAATAGCTTGTCATCAATCAATGTGTGTGCATTGCATTCCAGGAGGCCTACAGGTTGATCTACCGCACCTACCTGAAGAATGGCTTCTTCAGCCTGTGGAGGGGGAACTCTGCCACCATGGTGCGAGTCATCCCGTACGCTGCCATCCAGTTCTGTGCGCACGAGCAGTACACGAGGATGCTGGGAGGCTACTACGGCTTTCAGGGGAAGTGAGTGTCAGGGTATATTGATAGATGTCTCGACTGTTGTGTTTGTTTTGAACCCTTGTGTTGTGTTCGAAAGCTGTTACCGTTCATGGTGTTCGCGGGTCAATTTTGACCCATGATTTGTTTCAGTCCAAAACACACAAAAATGACAATCATCCAATATTGTTTTAACAACATAATAACTAACTTATTATGCATTCACAACCGTACAATCCTGTTGTCATTTTCTTGTATGGCCCCAAAACACATTACACCACATATTGCACACGTTGTATGTTCAGGTTCAAGTGTGAGTGTACATATTCTTTGAGAAAGGTGGAGTTCCCGTGGGGGGAGGGGAGACCAGGTGCATGTTGCGAACAATTATTGTTACAGTGGGTGAAGGGGGTGGGGTGTCTTAAGTCAAAGATGAATCTTGATTGGGCCAAATTTGACCCCGAGTCACCCACAACAATGCAGCTGGGTCTTCCCAGACCCCAACACCAAATGATACACTTTTCTTTTTAGAGACCTTCAGACTTGGCTAAAATGGTCAAAATCAGTTTTGTAGTGTTTATATAGCTGTTGTGGAGGATATCATGAAGCCTTGTTCCGATACAAAAAACTAGAGCGTAGTTATTATATCATTTTAACTTGAAACGGGTCACGGGAGACCCGAACACAACATAAGGGTTAAATGTAATAAGCACTCTAAAGGTTTTCTTTATGTCTGGTACACATAAACTCTGAAAGGTTTATATATGTTTCGTCCCTGTTCCAGAGTCCTGCCTCCAATCCCGAGGTTCCTGGCCGGGGCTGTGGCTGGTTTCACGGCAGTCATGCTGACCTATCCTCTGGACATGGTGCGAGCTAGGATGGCTGTAACGCCGAAAGAAATGTAAGTATCTTTCAACTTTTTTAACACTACAGCAAAACAACCAGGGACTGCTTTGGACTGTGTTGCTATGCTACACTGTTCAGGTTCAGGATTAAATATGGAACATTTGAAAGAGTTGTAGAGCAATCGACTCCTCTTAGCAATTCATTCAGTTATACAATTATGATATCAACACCCGAAGGCCGTAAATACTTTGATATTAGATTTGTGAGGCATGTTGCTTTTGTTGCAGACACTTATTCAATACTATATATTTTCCAGTCTGGAAAAATATATATTTTTGATGAAGCAACTGTTAGGGAATAATTTTCTTAGGTATTCAACCTTCGACCCAGTTCATAATTTTCTCCTCTCACTGTCTCCTTTCCCATGGCATATGTCTACGGCCTTGGGTATTGCTGCTATCTCTCTTAAGGAGGAGCAGCTTGGGCGCATTGTTGTTGCCAGTCTATGACCGAGCACAAGCCGCCATGAGGTAGTTTACTGTTCAGGGACGAAGGTTCCCTGGCGCACATTCTTTTCTATGGACGAGAGCTCTAGTTAGATTCAGGGTTCATCTTTGTTTAGTCTCACTGATGAAGAATGTTGATTTTTACACTCCGAACTAGTTGAAACCTCGAGCTGCAGAAGAGTTCTTCAGAATTGGTTTGGCAACCGCTGTGTCAACTCCACCTGTCTTGTCAATTCTCCGGCCGTAACTCAAAATAAACCGTCAGTGTTTGCCATCAAAGCTCCAGCTCTCCTCGTGTCTCTCTGAGTCCTGACTCTCCATTGCTACAGAAGTTTCCCCCACAGCAACCAAAATAAAAGTCCTGCTTCAAACAGTGTTGAATGGATACCAGTCTCCACCTCACAGGCATCTGAGGGAGTTGGGTTATTGATCAGACTTGCTGTTGTCTTTGGTGGGACTGTAGAGTATTTCCCTCAATGAAAACGGCTTTGAAATAGATGTCAGAATCTGATTATAAGCAGGAGCCTTTTACTGCAAAATGTCCACATGTTCATTCTCATATTCCTTTTGATGTTGTTGCCTGCGCTGTTTAGGTACAGTAACATCCTGCACGTATTTGTGCGGATATCCCGAGATGAGGGCCTGAAGACGTTGTACCGAGGCTTTGCTCCCACCATGCTGGGAGTTATTCCCTACGCTGGACTCAGCTTCTTTACCTATGACACACTGAAGAAACTACACTCAGGTAATGCACTGCCAAGTCTGATGTAATGCGTAGTTATCTCAACCTGCTTCTTTTACACTCATTGTAATGTTGCATATATGAAATGACCCTTGTTCACTTCCTCCTCTCCCATGTAGAGCACACCGGGCGCCCAGATCCCTACTCGTATGAACGGATGGCGTTTGGAGCCTGCGCAGGACTTATCAGCCAGTCGGCCTCTTACCCTCTGGATGTGGTGCGGCGGCGCATGCAGACTGCGGGGGTCACGGGTCACACGTATGGCACCATCCTGGGCACCATGAAGGAGATTGTGGTCGAGGAAGGGTTAATCCGCGGACTCTACAAAGGTCTCAGTATGAACTGGGTCAAAGGGCCCCTCGCCGTGGGGATCAGCTTCACCACCTTTGACCATACCCAGATTGTCCTGAAGAAGCTGCATGAGATGGGCTACACGGGTCGATAATAGCGATACAGAGGGGGGGGGGGGGAATTGGGGATTGCTGGATGACGTGTTCCCAGTTGAACCATCTGGAGAGAAGGGAAGTTGGAGAGTGACCATGGTGTACACACACACTGGCTCAGAATGCTTTATATTAATGTATTCTCTCACGTTATCGGTGTGCAGCAGGGGATGTAAGTGTGTGTGGTCTGTGGGAGGATACTCACTGTTGTCATGGACAGCTAAGTGCAATATGTGCAGTGATTTTCTGTGCGTTTGTGTGAACACATGATTCATAACGCTCCTGCCCTGGTGGACCAGTCAATCTGAAAGTTGACACACACACACACACACACACACACACACACACACACACACACACACACACACACACACACACACACACACACACACACACACACACACACACACACACACACACACACACACACACACACACACACACACACTGGGGTCTCCCAACTGCCTTCGGTGTCTGCTTAAAACTGACACCTTTGAAATGCAGATTTAAACTTATTTATTTTCTAACTTTTCAAGCTGCATTTGATAACAGTAAAATAAGCCCCCTTGAGATTAGTTTTTTGTGAGTGCATTTGTTTTAAGGAATTATACCAAAGGATAGTATATAAGATAGTTATAGTAGATTATATGATGTTAGTGGTGTATTTTTAAGCACAAAAGCTGTCATAGTACAACTGGAAGAGCAACACTCATGCCATTGCTGCTGCCGTCATATGCTCAGTTTTTGTTTGAGTTGCATTTATTGAAATGAGTCCAGTATCTACAAGTGGAGCCCGCTAAAGATTGACATTATACTCACCCGTGCCAACAGATATGAAGTATAAAGAGTGCCCATATGATTTTGTTTGTTTGCACTGTGATCTATGATGGGCTTTTTAAAAGATTGTGATTGAAATGTGTGTTGTTTGAAGTACTAATACAGATGTTTAGACAGATTTATGTACCAGTTGGGAAAACAAGAAGTTACCTTCCTACAGTCCCATTTAATGCACATCAAGCAATATAATATTACATATATACAGTCTAATGTAACTCCTGACGACAGCCCTGCAATGAACATATATCATCATGAAGATTACAATGTGCTGTTACTGTGTGACAAGTGTCGCTTTCAGTCCAGTACGCTTCTAGCCGTGTTGTTTTGGATACAATGTATTGAGGTGTTTCTAATATACACACGGTCACATATAGATATCAGTGTTTCCCTTACCATTGTCTTGGAGGGGCGCTGTGCCCCGCCAACGATGCCCCCCCTGAAATTCTATTCAAATTGAAATAAAAAAAAAAATTCTAATTCAAGGTGTTCAAAAAAAAGTATTTATTTTATATATTTATATATATATATATATATATATAGCACCAAATTGCAACTAATCTATAACTACTGTCACTTTTCACATAAAATAAACTAAACGCTTTCATTTTAAGTTGTGAGTTTAGTGTTTTTGAATCTAAGAAACACTGATACATTAAACAATTACAATAATCCACAGCTCCTCTCTCTGCTCCAGAGGATTACAAAAAGAAATATCCCAATGATATCCCCCCCCACTCAGGTAGCACCCCCCCAAAGCAGTAAACCGGGGAATAGCTGGATATACAAATGTTGTGTTTGATGTAGGGTTGACAGCTGCAGGGGTTTTGTTTAAACATGGCAAAAGTTGTAGAGCTGTAGCAGTATTGGCTAATGAACTAGCTGACTGAAAATATGCACAAACGCCCGGTGAGGAGATGCTTTTAGTTTCTTGAAATGGGAATGATTTGGTACATGTTAGTGTTTTCTGTATTGTCCTTTTACCTCAGCACAAAATCAAATGTTCATTCATTTCCACATATCAATGTGTTCTGTGGAATAGTGTAGAAAGTGGGACTCGCTGCCTAGTTTTCTGAATGAATGAGACGGTGTGAACAGTATGGGCGGAGGCTCACAGGGGTTAGAGTGTCAATAGTTTCTATCCTTAGACGCATAGCGAGAGCTGAGGCAGCAGCTGAGCGCAGGAGAGTGCCGGCGTCAGGAGGATGAAGCTTCTCTGGGAAACTGCTGTGAGGATATCCAACTACTTTGAATGACAGTGACACTCGAATAACAATATGTTAATGTTGTTTTTACCTCTAGAACTTCACTGATAAGGTTTCAATAGCCTATGTGTTGTGTTTTCACTATTTAAAAATATTGATTGATTATCAAATAGGGATTTATTTCTGTTAACTAATCAACTTATCAGCTGATCGTTCTAGGGCTTGTTATCATTTACATTGATTTTGGCTAATGCTTAACATCAGTTGGTTGTCCCTTAAAAGAAAACGAATATTTTAACAAAGTAAAAAAGCACGTCCTGGTCACCTGATCGTGGTGATACATTTGTTTTAATGGTACTCTTTTAATATCAGATTGTGATCTTTACCCCTTGCCTTCTTGGTGGGAAATAAGTGTTCTGGGCATTTTGATCAATGGTGAAAACGGATTCTGACTGAAGTGCTGAGCAATGCTGCAAAGTAGAAACTGAAGCTGAATGAATAGTTAATCATAAGTGCCTAGCAAAGGATAGTAATGTTTTACTATGACTGCGCTACTTCTACTAACCTCCTTGAAGGTTTCTTCCATTTTCTGTCCGTTGCTTCAGTCTTGCTGCAGGTCTCCCTTGAAAAAGAGATCGGGATTTTCACCTGGTTAAATAAAGGCTACAAACAAGTATTTAAGGGGCAGCAGAGGATTTGAAGTTTGGGGCTCGACCTCTTTAACTAAATGTATTACTTCAGGTCAGTTTTTGTATGTGGATTTTGTAAAACGTGTAAACTGCCTTGCAGTGTTTTGTTATCTAAAGTGAGATGCATGATCCTGGCTCCCTAACAGATCAATCCATTCCAAACAGCGTAGACTTGATTCAAAGGTTATTTGTAACCTGATCTGAATTGAAAGAGCGTTAGTGTTATCATCTCCCTATTGATCAAAGGAGGTGATGAAAAACAATACCATAGGGAAAGTTCACAACAAGCTTGGAAGAAACCCAGACAATCATGAAATGCCAAAAAGTTTCATTTTTAAACATAAGGTATTATCGTTTTTGTTGCAAACCTGACCGTGGCTTAATGATGGTACATAAACACTACTACAACAGAAACTGGTCAAATGTGACTCTTTGTTTGCTCTTGTTAAAGCAAATGTTTTAACACATTTGTGGGTAAAGACGTGCAGACATACGATGCTACTGTGTTTGTTGAAACAGATCACCTTGTATTGTTTTTGTTTCCATGCAGCAATAATACGACAGCTGTTTTGTAAATCCTAGTGGTTTGTGCCAACTGAATGTAAACGTAGTTACTAATACCACACCCTGTGTCCAGTCTCTAGTGATGATGCTGTATCTGTAGGAACATTTTGAAATATCCAATTCTCAAATAAAACTGGATGTTAACAAAAGATTGATGCTTGTTTATTATCTCAATGTTTTTACCCTTCCTCTGAATGTCCTCTGTTTGTATATGTGGAGTTACATTTGGCATTAGATGATAGTTAAACAAAGAAACTACCTACATTATGTTCAGTGTGGTCTTCAAGGATTCTTAACATCCAAAAAAACACCTCCATTATTATTTAAATCTTAAAATAAATAAACACATTGTTGGAGTTTTAAAGAATTCCTTTTTAATTGAGAAAAAATACTAAAAGGTAAATAAAACATTAAACATAATGACAAAAATAACAACCTGAAAGATATGTATTCTATCTACACATTTTGTAATTATCTATTCTAGTGGCCATATAAAAGTGTTGGCTAAAGTAACGCAGAATATATATATATATTTTAATTGGAAACATTATTTATGTGCACAAGTACATAAATATAAAAAAGGTCCAAATGCGGGAATAAGTATAAACCGTGAATGTGTAAATAAATACATGCAAAAATATGAAAAAATACATAAGTAAATGAGATACTGGCAAACAAATAGCTGCAGATCAAGAAATAAAAATTAGTACATAAATGTGTCATACTTAAATTCGTATTAATTTCTATTGTATTTCATTGTTCCTATTATTATCATTATTATTATTATTTCTTTCTTTTAAATCTATTTCCCGTGTCAGTTTTGGGCCCCCACACATAAACAAGCTGTCTTTGTTCAGGCGGAAGACACATGGCATGTAATGACATCTGCTGACCAGAGGAGGGCGCTCCGTCCCCGTGTATGAGTGAGTTCCTCTGGCTGCAGTTCCTCAGACGGCCAGTGTGTGGCAGCACAGCGCCGGGAGCAGAGGGAGGTGAGCCGGTCAGACCGAGCTGCTGCACCGCCTAGGCCGTGCTGGAGCTTTGAACTTGACCGTGAACGCAACACAGCCTTATAAAGCCGATGAATAAACTGAGCAAATTGAAAAAGGTCCTAATTGATTAAGAATAACAAGTATTATTAGTATAGGGTATTTTGATTTGATTTGATTTGATTCACATTTGATTTGGACGTTTTAAGATTGTATAGTAATTAGTAAGTAAAGAAATCCATATCTGATTTATTAAAGGGTATTTTACTGTGTATTGCTCTTAAAATGGGGTGAAATATTTAATAATAATAATAATAATAATAATACATTGCATTTCGAAGCATTTCCAGGTGCTCAAAGACTTTATTTAAGGTTTTATACCGGACAGAGAGCTTGAACCAAAAATCTTTATGCGTAGATTGCTTGTAATGTGAAAGAAAAGGCAGCAGAAGAAAAGAGCTAGGAAGCACTAATTAGAGAGTGAAGGAGGAGGGATGGACGGAGGCTGAGGATGTGGTTGCTATAGATACTTGGCATGATGCCAGGTGGAGGCAGAGCCAATTTGCATTTATTCAGATGATGACTGCTCTCTCTCTCTCTCTCTCTCTCTCTCTCTCTCTCTCTCTCTCTCTCTCTCTCTCTCTCTCTCTCTCCTACTGAAATAAAAGCAGCAAAACACCCATTTCATTTCATTAGTGTTCAAATATAGGCCTATTCTTAGTAACACATTTTATATTGCTAAACATAGTGGAAAGCGGCTACATTTAAAAAAAACCTGTGTGAACTGAGAGGCTTGTTGAACAAGAGGCTTGTTGCCAGGTTAGGTTTTATCATTTGAAGTTGAAAGCTTTAAAACCAGATTGTAGTTTATTTTAATTTTTATATGCAATCTATTTTTAATAATGAAAATACAAAGAATAAAATCTATGCACTGTAGTCGAGGCCTGCGATTTCATGTAGCCCTGAATCTGTTCCTCAAATGAAGCTTCAAATAAATGCATTTGTTTTAGATTAAAAAAAAAACTCAGAATTGAATAGAAAACATGAAGTAAAAAAGTTAAAATACAGCAGTTTTACTATAGTTATGCCTATATAATAGTCTATTTAATATTAAAGCTAAGGCTTCAGTAATTAGCCTCCTCCGAGGAGTCCGGCCTACAGTTCAGCTATCGCTAGCTTCTGTTGGGCCTCTGGGCTCATGGATCATTATTTATCTTTATATATTAAAGGAACGAAATATTGAGAAAATGCTGTAACAGAAAAATTGAAAGAGAAATGTTTGATGTATCAAAGGCTAAATCTATGTTTGATTTTACGTAATTAAAAATGATCCCCTTTTACATTTTCCAATATAAAATGACACTGCCAGACCTACGTTCATTTAAAAGAAGCATTTCATGTGAATGTATAAAATAAACAGTGACAACAATGTGTCCTGCTTTATTAACCTTAATGTGAGTGCTTTTTTTGCAAAGTTAAGAGTTTTTACTGAAAACATATTGAATAAATTCACTGGAAAAAATGTAAGTAAATTCTGTCTTTATTTAATACATATATATTTACACAATATACACAGACAAAGTTTTGCATGGGGAAAACACATCAGGGTCATTTATAAACTGACTCAACCTCGACATATGGAATATTCCCTCTTATTTATTGTAAAACAACATTAAAAAAACAAAAACAACTAAAAAACACTTTCAATGAGCACATAGATGGATCAATGATAGCAGTTAAACCTGAACTTATTTATTCAAACAGTCACAAAATAATTTAATAATATTGATGAAAATTCTACTTAAATTAACATCATCATTATATATTGACATATGTCTTATATATATTTAGAAAAATAAATGATCGGACATTTGAATATATATTAAATATTTACCAACAATACAAACTTCCTATTTTACATTAGAAAACACATTTCAAGGTACAGCTGGTGAAACCCCCCCCCCAAATACGTCTTTCCTTGAAGTGTGTGTGTGTCTGTTTGTGTGTGTGTTTTCAGAGGCTGTA
Source organism: Pseudochaenichthys georgianus (assembly GCF_902827115.2). Taxonomy (NCBI): domain Eukaryota; kingdom Metazoa; phylum Chordata; class Actinopteri; order Perciformes; family Channichthyidae; genus Pseudochaenichthys; species Pseudochaenichthys georgianus. Next base: position 21,473,099 of record NC_047519.1, read on the forward strand.
ATTAGTGTCGACTATAAAATGTTTAGTGTCAAAAGCTTTATTTATACATCAGAAAATCTTCAAAAATGTTAATGTTGGTCCAGTCCAATTAGAAATCATTTTCTTTGTGTCAAAAGTTGTTCAGCCAATTATTTCCCATCATCAGCAATCTGCAGAAAGACAAGAGGACAAAGAAAATGAATAAATAGAAAGAACAAATTAAAACATAGCAAAATATCACCTTTATAAAGCCAGGGACCTAAATGCGAGTGAAACCCTCCAAGACAGTAGTTTCACAGTGAATAAATCATGAGTATGTGTCACGTCACAGGGCTGACACAGCACTTTTGGACTAAAATAGAAAAAAGTGTGTTTAAAGGGGAGTAGAGAGGGGGGGGGGGCTCCCTGCTCATGACTACCAATATCTGTCTGTGTTTGAGTCTGCACTCCAACACCTCTGACCTCTAAAGTCTGGAGCGGCGAGAGGACACTATAATTCCAATAGTCAGCAGGGAACCCCACAATTACGCCCGGGGGAAAGGACACACACACACACACGCTGGTTTTGCAACGTCATGACTGAACAAGATAAGGATCCCACCAGCAGAGATACGGGATTTCATCGTAATTTGTCCAGACTTTAATCATGATAATAAAGGAACATCTTTTGACTTCTAGTAAATAAAATGACTTCAGGTTTATAGGTTTACAAAATGCTAGTTTCTTACTTCTATTATTGCTCCCACAGTACAGCCTGATGGAGAGAGAAGATGTGTGTGGGTTGTGAAGTGGAGGTTTACTTATGATTGAGGAGATCAGAGCTGGACTGCAGATAGATTGCAGACATGGGGTAATTGTGAGGGGCCTTCCCGAGCCTGAAGGGCTCTCCAGGGCTCCTCTGGCCCAAAAAGCCCCTCTAATATAGGCAGTTCTGTCTCCACACCACACACACACTCTAGAGTATCTTTCAAAGACAGGAATATTGTTAAATGCATACATTTTCACTCCTATTTCAATAAAAAAGGAGTGAGGGGGTAAAGGTGGTAGCCTTACTAGAATTACTGTGACCCTCACAAATAAGGTTACAGCATGTGCTCAAAAATATGAATGTGAGCCAGAGAAAGACACAGGAGGTCAGAGGACGTGAATGGACCATTTCCAAACAGGACTTAGCTCATCATTTCATCTCTGCCTCCTCGGCACATCGTCACATACTAAAGTAGCTTCAAGACGTTATGGGAACATACTGGAAACACACACACAGTGAGATGCTCCATAACAATTAAAAGATTTCTCCGTGCGTTATTCATCGATCATTTTCCGCTATCTTGCCTGTTATTACAATATTACAAAAACATGATGCAGGCTAAATGTTGTTTGCATACTTAGTATCTGTGCTAATTTAGTCACATGCTAAGGGGAGGATAGGTAGAGATACATCAGTGAATAGACTGTGTTTGTGTGGTGTATTTGACATGTTCTAATTTGTATATAAAGTCTTGGCTTGGGTTTAGGGGTACTTTAAAAGTTCATTATAAAACATTGATGGATTTGACAGGACAATATTCAAATACTGTGTCATCTAATCAGCAATAAGAGATCGGAATCACACACAACATACGTTTTCTATTTATCAGTAGTGACTAAAAAAAAACTACAGAAAAAACTGCTTTGACGGGTCTTTAACTTGTCCCAAACACTCCTGCTTTAACAGCTTTTTCGGTATAGAGAACAGACTCTCTACCAATTCTTCCTCTCTTCCACTTGACAAGGTCAGTGTTCGGATGATATTCTCATGGTAACGAGCTAAATCTTTTTTTCCACGGATCAAGAAGGCAAGACAGAGAAAGTGTGTGAAAGAGAAGTAAGAGAGGTGTAAAGAGACGCAGAAAAAAGCTTGAATTTGTTTCCATGTGGGAGGGTTTGTGAGGGGGTGTTAAAGTCCGGTCGCCCCCCCTGCACACACACACACACACACACACACACACACACACACACACACACACACACACACACACACACACACACACACACACACACACACACACACACACACACACACACACACACACACACACACACACACACACACACACACACACACACACACACACACACACACACACACACACACACACACACTCTTATGCTGACATTGTGTCCGTCCAACAAAGACGTCCCCGCAGCCCCCTCATTATAAATACATGTCATTGGATCACAGCTCGTCTGAATCCCTGAGTCTGCTGCGCTCTAAGTGACCGTGACTGAGCCCTGAATGGGTGGCCGAGCGACAGCTATACCAATAGAGCCAACAGTGTGCGTGTGTGTGTGTGCGTGCGTGCGTGCGTGCGTGCGTGCGTCCGTGCGTGCAGAGACGACCACAGCCCCCAGCCTATGGGAATGAAAGCTTCCCAGCAGGACGAGGTCAGAGGTCCGGCTGTCTGTTACACATGTATACACACACGCAGCTTACTGGATGTTTGCGATATGAAGTGATGCAGAACAGGAAAAAAGGATGAACTTATCGTTAACATTTGAGTTGAATTCAGTTACAGTGTGGTAACGGCTGCATGTGTGAAGCGGGTTGTTGCTTAAATCTGGGGCAATACGTTTTCCTGCTGCCTCGACAACAAAGCCGCATGAATCTAGTCCTGGCTCACTTAGAAGGAGGGAACAAGGTCTGCGCGTATGTATATGTGTGTGTGTGTGTGTGTGTGTGTGTGTGTTAAAAGAGCTCATCCTATCTCGTTTTGCAGGGGAAAGTGTCTCTATCCCTCTGGAACCGCAAACCAGGCCACAGTGTTGTACTCTCATTCCTCCTGCTCTGTCAGCCTCTCTCTCCTTTTCACTATCAAGGTTTCTATTTCTGACTCAAAGCTTGCATCTCTCTCCGGGTATAAGAACACTTTTACTCACTCTACTTTCACCCGAGTTCTAAACCCCCAGAGATATGACCCGGACTCGACTGGAAATGAATAATTAAAAGAATAACTAATCACCCGCAGATATGATGGGTATCCTCACTTGATTATAAAAAATGACTGTACTGACTGGTGAGTGACATGAATAAAAGGCTCACTTGTGCTTTATTTGTTCTACCTTTGTATGTGCAGACAGTGGAAGCATATGTGAGTGTGTGTGTACATGTGAGTGTGTGTGATGGACAGATTGTCGGATGCACCGGCGTGGGCTCATTAATGCAGCGCTGCAACAATGAGCAGAGCACGCGATGGCGGCTGCCCATGCTAATCATCTCTGCTAGCCCGCCACCTTCCTGCACGTTTGCCTATATTTGTGTCTCCTCCCCCCTCACTAGACGAGGACCCCGAGTAGGCAGCTGCCCGCGCACAGTGCCTGATGGGGAAACAGAGGCGGCATAGCAGGTCTTCTGTATGGCATCTCTGTGTTTTATATATAGCGTATAATGACTGCTTTTATGCTGTCAGACCGGACTAAAACGAATTTGTTCTGTCCATCACATTTAAATGGCCGATCCTTAACAAATACATGACATGGCGTAGAGAACTACCTTAGGTAAATGGGTTTAGTTTGATCAGATGTTGATGGTTCAAAGAAAATCACTTATTTTTTAAACAATCTCACTTTGGATAAAGAGCCCCTTGATATAAAATAGAGATTGATGTGAAATACTATTTACGAGAGGATCCACTGGGAGAAAAAGCATGTATAAATTGTCCTCAGTTATCAAAACAATTCTGACTTTAAACCACTGCATGTTGTGAGATGTTGGAGTTTACTGTCAAAGTCCTGTCAAGTAATAATTGATAAAGCTGTTACAGTTATTTGTTTATTCTGAAAAAGGGCAGCTTAAATAACGCTCACTCAATTTGAAGGTGGGAGTTATTCTAACACACATTGAGTTGTCAAGCCTTTAAATCCCACATTTAGGTTTTGTAATTATACAGGAAACATTTATGTTAAGTTACGTAAGTCAAGAGGGACCATGACAATTAGTCAAAAGAAACGATGTGCTGCAGAGTACAGTAGTCAGAGGTCTGTACAGCATACGGTCCTTGACTGAACGTCTAGTTGTGGGAGAGATCTGAGACTCAAAACGATGAAGCGACTGAGAGAGGAAACACAATGAGGAAAAATTGTGAAATGGAGAATAGTGAAAAGAGAGCGAGGGACAAAGAGAGTGGGAGAGAGATGTGAGACCTGAAAAAGTGTCAATGCAAGGCTTCCTTTAGGCATGAGTGAGAAACTATGAGGCCTGGTACTGCGTGAATGGTTCTCACACACTCACACACACACACACACACACACACACACACACACACACACACACACACACACACACACACACACACACACACACACACACACACACACACACACACACACACACACACACACACACACACACACACACACACACACACACACACACACACACACACACACACACACACACACACACACACACACACACACACACACACACACTCCCCACTGAGCCGAGCCTGTGCCAGTGAGACAGGTCTATGGGTCTATTGAGGGGACGGGAGGGAGCTGTCCCTTTCTGCAGAGCTAATGAAGCCTGCACCCACAGGCATAAAGGAGTGGAGAGAGTTAGCACTGCGCTCCTTCGCCCATTCACCCACTTCCTGCCTTACACCGCTCCTGATGAGGTAATGCTTTCCCTCTTAAAGGGACACCATGAGTGATGCACCTTTACGCATGCAGCTCTTTGCACCTGCAGGGGATGTCCAAAATAAATTGTTTGCACGCACGATTCCTGTCCAAGACACTGGATATGATCTTATGACAGGAATAAGAGACACAGCTGCCTTCCCCCTGGCAAAATGCAACTGTTTAAATACTGTACGTTTAAAATATGAGGCTGTAATTATTGTACATTTGTCTTAGTCTCATTAAATTATGCATGACTTGTTTTCTGCTTTGCTTTGTGGCATTCAGCCTCAATTCCATTAGTTCATTCTAAAGATTACAATCTTCTAAAAATAGCTAACATATTAATTGTTTCATTTTCTACCATCCCGTTGGTTCTTATACTATAAGGACAGTGTATGAATTGACTCCAAATACACATTTAGCCCATGCACATTGTGAAGAACGGGGCTCATATTAACATTTATATTTGTCTTTCAAACAGTGTAGGAAAAATACTTTGGTGCCTGTTTTTAAAACACTTGAATTGTTGGTGACGGTCTTTTATGGGATTCATTGATATGAGTAAAATGTAATGTTTCACCAGATTAATCCTTGAGAAAAGAAAAGCGATTTCCACAAAGACATTAACGTTTTTCAAGTTAGATTTCACAGGAATCACAGTTGTACTTTGGCATTTGAATAAGTGCCGTAAAACACAGCGCTCTCGATGATTTCCCGGTACAAAGCTTCCATCAATCTGGAGAGAAACAAAGACAGGCACCACGCTGGAGAGCCTGAAACCAACTGTGTCACTCAGAGAAGAAATGTCACAGAAAGCAGAGATGTGGGGAGAAAAAGGCTTCCAGACAACACAATCACACTTTCAGCACGGGAGGTCTGACTTCACCCTGCCTGCCTGTCTATCTGCCTGTCTGATACTCTGCTGTGACTGCAGCATGATGAAGGAGCTCTTGTCCAAGTCTACACCCAGCAAGGCCTCTCTGAGCAAACCAGACTGAGCTAACAATAGACAGCCGTGCTTATCAAATAGCTTGGCAACTTCATTAGCATCCTACAACACCCAGACGACAACCAACGTGGCCCCACACACACACGCACGCACACACACACGCACTCACACACACACACACACACACACTCACGAGCCAGACAACCCCTTCACTGCATGGCCTTGACCCATGAACTCTAGGGTTCTTCACCTGCTACCACAGCATTCATGCTAGCAGCGCTGTCTCGCCAGCGGCCGCCTGCTCTGCATATGTTCCCCGAACATTCCCACGCTCCGATCTCAGACCTCCAGATTGGCAGACCATCACACTTTAAACACAGCAGTATTCATTTAGGGAATTATGGAGATCCGCATTGTGTCTGGCTGTCTGACTTTTTTCATGACGGCCATCATGACTTTTCCCACTAGAGGGGAGGCTTTTTTGTGTCTGTTCTTCCTGCCTCTAATTGATTTGTATATATTCTACAATCTCCTCTGACTGGCGCACAAAGAAAATAAATGTGGTTTTGTTTGTCCAAGAAGCTGCTTTGTTACATACTCTTGTGTTTGTGTTCGTAAAGCCATGTTAGCTTCACCACAAAAAGACGTTGTTGTGTCTTTCCTCCCTTTCCCACTATCCTTTGCTTCCCTCTCTTCGATTTCTTCCTGCTGTGTGTTGTTGATTCTCTTTCCCCGGCACATCAAGGGTAAACTCCTGACTCTCCTCGCCTTTTGCTTCCTCTTCCTGAGTCTTTATGGTTTCTTATTGGCTAGAAGCAGCTTTGCATCTTCTCATTGGATGGCGTACCGGAGAGAAACAGTGATGCGGCTCACACGAGGCTTCGGTATAGTAGGAGCGTTTAAGTGTTATTGTGAGAAATGGGGTAGAGCGTGTTCCTGCTCCCCGACAGATAATGTGACTGTCACATTTAGAGGAGGGCTTTTCGTTCATATCGTGCAGGAGAGACCTTGAGAGCCGTGCAAAAGACTGTGACTGAATTTGCCTCGCCACACAGCATATGGACGTCCTGATCGCTCTATGCAAATGGCCGAGACACAGACACATGTTCACAAATGCAGACAAACTACCCCCCCTCCCCTCCAGTCCCTCATTAATTGTTCTTCCTAAAAAACAGACGCCCCCCCCCTTCTCAAATAATAACCTCTCCACTAACACCCCCCACTCCATCTTCCCCTTATGAGCGACCCCCCACCCCACAGTCTAGACCCCGCTACCCTCTCTCTCTCCATCTCGAACCAGACGCCCCAAAAGTCCTCCACCCCCCCCTTCCTCTCTCTCCTCTCCTCAGCTCCCACGACCAGCAGACAGACCCTATGATTCGCGTGACCGCCATTTTGCTGCCCACAGTAGACCTAACTGTACAGCGCAGCAGCTGCCCTGATGGGCGAATGCAAATAGGAACGCTGCTTTGTTACCCAGCCGCTCAGACGACTCTCATCGCATGAATTAACGCCCCAAAAACAAGACCTGCTCAATCAAATGCGACCACAAAACGACGCAGCGCCGAAATGCACAAACGTGAGGTATTCATTTATACACGCTTCAATCCTCTGACTACATAAACGCCTCAGAATGTTATTATGCCAACTTATGAGATGCACGCTCAGGATTTTTCAGGTTATTTCAAAGGACATTTAAAAAAGAAAAGAAAGTGCCTCTCATTTTCTTTTAACTGGTGTATTTTTGGCACTGATCTGATACTTCAAAGCTACAGTGTTCTTCAGACTCCAATTTCTTTGTTACACTGCCTATTTATATGTTTCATATGCAGCACTTTTCTGGCAAAATCAGTCACCCCAGGATTCGTTCAGTGTCATGGTTACCAGACACCCATGTGCATGAAAATGAGACTATTATGGTCTGTCTGTCTAGGGTTTGTTGGGCCTATGGATCCCTTTTTAATTACAGTCTGTGTGCATGTCTGAGCTTCTCTGTTTGCTTAATGCTTTCATCTGTGCATTATGTATGTCCGTGAGTAAAATAGGACTCAGTGCATGCGTGACAGAGCGCTATCTGATTAAGAGAAAGGCTCGCCTTAATCTGTTGTACAGTGTCACATTTGCATGCGAGGGAATCACATGCAAACACACGCACCATATGGCACAGTAGGACCAGACTCTTGATCATGCACAGAGCACCTATCAAACACATCTTCAGGGTGAGAATGCTCACAATCTCAAGAAGAAGAAAAAACGAAACCAAACAGCACTTTGAAACACCCTTCACTTCGGCTCGCTCGGCGATATGCCGCATTCGTGGGAGCAATTATCAGCCAACGACATGATGGTTGGATGTTATGCAAATGCAATTAGCCTCGATTTGCATTCTACAACAGCTAACGGATGCACAGATGGCAGACAAGAGAGATGCGCCCGCCATCTTTGGCAGAGGCATACACTGTCGGCCATTTTGTCTGAAGCTGTGCCCATCTGGATGGAAACAACCGCGCTGCATTGCTGTGACGAGGGGAGCTGTGGGTGCACGCTGCTGCTCGCTGGCAAACACTTTCAAGGCCAGGTACAGTCCATTCACACAAACAGAGCTCTGTTTCAAATGAAGCCCTCTCATATTATTCAAAATGTTCAAATTTGAGATGCGTCTTATAATTCAAATGGCTGTACAAACACATCCTAATAATCTAAATTCTTAGAGTCAAAGATACATCTTTTACAGCTGTAATTTATATCCTAATAATGATTCCTTCTGATGCAAAAAAGGTGCAGAGTGATGGGCATACACACACACACACACACACACACACACACACAACACACACACACACACACACACACACACACACACACACACACACACACACACACACACACACACACACACACACACACACACACACACACACACACACACACACACACACACACACACACACACACACACACACACACACACACACACACACACACACACTCAGGCAGGCACACACACACACACACACACACACACACACACACACACACACACACACACACACACACACACACACACACACACACACGCACGCACGCACGCACACACACTATTTCAGGTAATGTACGAGGTAATGAGAGCACATTGACAGTTTTCACAAAGTGGAAAGTGCTAAGGAGAGGTACTTGCCATGTTACCATCTACTCTACAAGGTGTGCAGATCTCTGCTATGTGATCTCCTGCCCTCATTACTGTTCAATCGGTTTTTCAAAAAGTCTGAAATTGAATAACAGACATCACGAAAAAAAAAAAGAAGGTGATCATTCTGCTGCTGTCTCTGGTTTTAACAGACACATGTCTGCAGCTCACCATAGTAACAGCCAAAGAGTGGGAGAGAAAATAAAGATCGTACTGTCTCTTTGTCAAATGTAAAAACTGGTTGGGGAATAAACAACGGGCGAGATGAGGTTGGAGAGTGAGTCAAAAGCAGAACTCCCAAACTGTTTTTAAAACAGCCAGAGGCAGAAGTTGGGGGATATGTCAATCTTATGAAGGGAAAAGAATTCAAGAGAAAGAGAACATCCCTGTCGGCGGTCTCTCAACATACCGGGTATTATTTGGGGAGGGATCCCCTTCAGCAGAACCACACAGCCAGTGGAGATTGGGACTGAGGTCCAGTCTGAGGGGCAGGGGCTGCAGCTGAGAGGGCCACACAGGGCCCGTCCTTTGGAGGTCTGCGGCCCGAGGCCTCAGACTAACACAGGAAACCCCACTCTGCTGTGCCGGCTCTGTGTTTCGTATTGATTTCTCCTGCATGCCGGTAGCTCCAGAGGTGCTTCGAGCCATCAGGGAGCTTTTCCATCCTTCCCAGCCCACTCACTTGCTCCCCGCCTGGGCTTCACCGGCTCTGGACCCCTGGATGGAGGTATGGGCCACAGGAGAAGAGGAGGAAGACGAGAGCCCATGGCAATGATGATGAGCTGCGCCGGGTCTCTGAGTTCAGTCATCTACCAGCCTTTATCCAGCCTTCCAACCACCCACCCTTGTTTCCATCTGGAAAATAGAGTGTTTTTCAAAATCTCACCGTTGGCATTCAGCATCCCTCTGCTCAATGCAAATGCAAATGTAAACACTAACACTTTGATTAAAAATATGTGGGAAGAAAACGCCAACTTGCTCTTTTGTAACCTGCCCCAAGGCACTCGCTGCTATACAGCAACAAATACAAATGCTCAGTATGAAACAGACAAATCCACCTCTCTTTATATTTAAAAATGTAGTTTTTTTCCATAAATATAAATCATTCACATTAAAAATCTTTACACTCTACTGTTTGGAACACTATCGAAATAAATATGTTCAGTTATTTTTGACCATGCCTTATGAGTGCAAAACAATGAGCATGATAACGGTTTTTATACTTAATGAATAATTTGCATGGATTCCTTCACTGCAGTGCATCTTCAAATTGTCTGAAAGCATTCTGAAAGCTGTTATCATGCTAATACAACGTAGTCCTTTATGTGTTGCTTTGTTCTTTTCTATACGAACAACGAATTGCAGGGGCCTCCTTCAGTAGCTTTGCACCCACTGGCCCCCATTTCTGTGCGACCAGCAGCAGAGACACATTCAGCTCAGTGTGGTTTGTGGAAAATTAATAGGACACAGAGAGCAACGGGTTAAAGCAGACGAGGTCAGTTATGGGATGGCTTGTTTGTGAATCTGAGTTCACTGTTATGTGCATGTTTTCATCCCATAATGGGGGAGCACCCGGAGTCGCCCCTAGCTTGGCCTGTGCAGGGGAGTGACGTGGGGTGAGATTGGGTGAGCCGGAGGAAGATTCAGACACAATGCCCCCATTGAGAGGGTTCAGACATGGGTGTTAACTCCCCATTCCTTCACACACAATAGGGCCCCCCACTAGAGCCGGCGTCGGGGACAATGTTGGTTCAGGGCAGCCCTCCACCCAGCAAGAAAGAAAAGAGCTGCATTATCAAGATGGGAGGAGAGGGAAGCATGGATGGGGGGCAGGAGCAGAGAGATGGAGGGAAATGTTTGTGTTTGAGGAGCGGAGCAGAAAGGAGTCCTGTGACCCATGGCTTTGGACTTGAGGAACAAAACAGAGACCCTGACAAACACCTCGCAGCAGCATCAGGCAACCTATACAGCCTGGGAAAAGTTTAAACAATATTTAATAATAATTATAATAATTCTTTCTACATATAACTTGGTTTTACATCTAGTGTTTCTAGAAGGATAATTCACATTTGGCCAACGGACAACAAAACACTAGCCCTTTTGCTTACTGGCATATTTACATTTCTGTATTAAATTAAGCAATATAGATCAAATGTTAACTAGGCCAATCTCACAACATTGATTATCACTTAGCATTATCCATTAGAAGTATCCAGTACATTTAAAGGAAGCTTTGGAGCCTGGAGAGCAAATAGTCTTAAGTCGTGCTTTTATAACGTTTTATTATAGCTGTATATAACTCCTTTATGAAACTGAAGATAAAAGTGTCTTGCAGTGACATCAAATACATTTTAAAATACAATTACACACTTTACTGAGTAGGAATTAAAGGTGGGGTAGGTAATTTTGGAGAAACCAGCTCGAGTGCGCTAGAATTTGAAAAATACACAGCCAGAACAAATCTGCTACTTCCTTACAGAGCCCCTCCTCCAACACACACGAACGCGCACATGACCAATGAGGGCACGAGATAAGTTTGTGCACAGATGGAAGGCTGACAGGCAGGTAGGCCATCCAGTTATTTTAGCCGGGCCGGCTCAGATGATTGGTCGTGCTTTTTACAGTACTACGGCTTCCACAGATGACAATTTTTTGTCAAAGCACTTAAAGGTGGGGTAGGTAAGTTTGAGAAACCAGCTTGAGATACACTTTTTGTTATATTCCATGGAATGCTCTTAACATCCCGATAGCAATGAATATCTGAAGTGCTTTGACAAAAAATCCATACAAAAATGTCATCTGTGGAAGCCGTAGTACTGTAAAAAGCACGACCAATCATCTGAGCCGGCCCGGCTAAAGTAACTGGATGGCCTACCAGCCTGTCAGCCTTCCATCTGTGCACAAACTTATCTCGTGCCCTCGTTGGTCATGTGTGCGTTCGTGTGTGTTGGAGGAGGGGCTCTGTAAGGAAGTAGCAGATTTCTTCTGGCTGTGTATTTTCAAATTCTAGCGCACTCGAGCTGGTTTCTCCAAAATGACCTACCCCACCTTTAAGATATGCATTGCTATCGGGATGTTAAGAGCATTCCATGGAATATAACAAAAAGTGTATCTCGACCCGGTTTCTTAAACTTACCTACCCCACCTTTAAATGGCTGTTGCAAATATACCCAAAATATTCCTGATTGATTTAAACTATTTACCTTTTTTTGCTGCATTTCATTCCCCTTCCTCTTCCACTGTTTCCAGTCTTTCTCTGACACTGTCACTAACTATATTAGAAAATATATATAAAAATAATATGAAAAGCTGAGATATTAAGTTGAAGAATCTTCTTCCCGTCACTCTATAATCGTGAACAACTTTTCCTCTAAAAAATGAAAAACCAAAATGCACCGAAGTACATTTCAAAAGTTTCACTGAAATACAGACCCAGTTGTGATTTTGATACACACTGAGTAGAATGACAGATTGGGGTGTTTATCCGCAGCCTTTAATGGCATGTTTTCAGCAAAAAAAAGGAATCACATCCTCCAATGACTCCAGCATTTTTTAAACATCTTAAGCGCTCCTCCAAAGACCATATAACTGTCACGGATGAGTGAAGGAAGCAGGACCGAAATGCAGATAACTCTTGAGAAACCCTTTATTCCAAGGATACAGACAAACACAGAACAGAACACTCTCCGGTGAACTCCGTCACCAACAAACAATGACCCAACACTGAACACAGACAGAGACAAGACTAAATACAAGAAGGGGTAATCATGACAACGAGAAACAGCCGGGCAGGGGAGGAGAAACACAAGGACACCAGGTGAACACAATCGGGTAATCAGGGAGGGAAACAGACAGAAAGCAGACAGGCAGGAAACGGGGGTGAACACTTAACACAATAAGACAGGAAACCCAAAGACAAGAACAACACCAACACAGACAAAACTACAAACGTGACATAAAATGTGAATTGTGACAGAACCCCCCTCTCAAGGGACGGATTCCAGACGTCCCTAAAAAAACAAAACAAAAAAGTCCAAAACCCCAAGCAGGGTGGGCGGAGGGGGTCCGGAGGACGGGTCTTGGGCTGACAGCCCAGGAACACAGCGGAGGACCAGGAAGGGGTCACGGGCGGACGGCCCGAGGGGCAAGGTACAGTCCAAAAAGGGAGATTCGGGCGGACTGCCCGGGGACAAGGCAGAGAACCAGGAAGGGGTCTCGGGCGGACGGCCCGGGGTCAAAACAGAGTCCAAGGTGGGGACCATGGAGGACCGAAGGCAGCGGTAGGAAGAGTCAGGGACCCGGGTCCGAGGGCGAAGACCGCAGCTCTCAGGGGGCCGGGCACGAGGGCGAAGACCGCGGCTCTCAGGGGGCCGGGCTCGAGGGCGAAGACCGCGGCTCTCAGGGGGCCGGGCACGAGGGCGAAGACCGCGGCTCTCAGGGGGCCGGGCACGAGGGCGAAGACCGCGGCTCTCAGGGGGCCGGGCACGAGGGCGAAGACCGCGGCTCTCAGGGGGCCGGGCACGAGGGCGAAGACCGCGGCTCTCAGGGGGCCGGGCTCGAGGGCGAAGACCGCGGCTCTCAGGGGGCCGGGCACGAGGGCGAAGACCGCGGCTCTCAGGGGGCCGGGCACGAGGGCGAAGACCGCGGCTCTCAGGGGGCCGGGCTCGAGGGCGAAGACCGCGGCTCTCAGGGGGCCGGGCTCGAGCCGGTGTCGACCGGACAGGATCAGGAGGCCGGGCAGGAAAGCACTGATGGGCCAGTTCCGGAGATCGGGCAGGACCCGGTGTCGGCCGGACAGAAACCGGAGCCGGTCGGACAGGCTTCGGCAGGATCCCCCACGGAAAAGGACCAGGAGTTGGCAGGAACCCCGGCGAGACCGGTGATGGACATGGGGCTGGCAGGGCCCCCGGTAGAACCTCCAACGGCACGGGATATAGGGTTGGCAGGACCCCCGGCAGAAGAGTCTTCTGCGGGACCTCCAACGGGACAGGAGAAAATGTTGGCAGGACCCCCGGCAGGGGAGTAGACGGCGGGACCTCCAACGGCACAGGACACAGGGTTGGCAGGACCCCCGGCAGGGGAGTAGACGGCGGGACCTCCAACGGCACAGGACACAGGGTTGGCAGGACCCCCGGCAGGGGAGTAGACGGCGGGACCTCCAACGGCACAGGACACAGAGCTGGCAGGACCCCCGGCAGGGGAGTAGACGGCGGGACCTCCAACGACACAGGACACAGGGTTGGCAGGACCCCCGGCAGGGGAGTAGACCGCGGGACCTCCAACGGCACAGGACACAGGGTTGGCAGGACCCCCGGCAGGGGAGTAGACGGCGGGACCTCCAACGGCACAGGACACAGAGCTGGCAGGACCCCCGGCAGGGGAGTAGACGGCGGGACCTCCAACGACACAGGACACAGGGTTGGCAGGACCCCCGGCAGGGGAGTAGACCGCGGGACCTCCAACGGCACAGGACACAGGGTTGGCAGGACCCCCGGCAGGGGAGTAGACGGCAGGACCTCCAACGGCACAGGACACAGAGCTGGCAGGACCCCCGGCAGGGGAGTAGATGGCGGGACCTCCAACGGGACAGGAGAAAGGGTTGGCAGGACCCCCGGCAGGAGAGTATTCTGCGGGACCTCCAACGGGACAGGAGAAAGGGTTAGCAGGACCCCCGGCAGGGGAGTAGACGGCGGGACCTCCAACGACACAGGACACAGGATTGGCAGGACCCCCGGCAGGGGAGTAGACGGCGGGACCTCCAACGGCACAGGACACAGAGCTGGCAGGACCCCCGGCAGGGGAGTAGATGGCGGGACCTCCAACGGCACAGGACACAGGGTTGGCAGGACCCCCGGCAGGGGAGTAGACGGCGGGACCTCCAACGGCACAGGACACAGGGTTGGCAGGACCCCCGGCAGGGGAGTAGACGGCGGGACCTCCAACGACACTTGCGTAGGGGCTTGAATAGGGAATGGAGAGGGAACTCGAGTGGAGACTTGAGAGGGGACTCGAGAGGAGACTGGAGAGGGGACTCCAGAGGGGACTAGAGAAGGGAACACGAGAGGGGATTTGAGAGGGGAACTAGAGAGGGGACTCGAGGAGGGACCAGAGGAGGGACCAGAGGAGGGAACTCGAGGGGGAACTGGAGGGGACTCGAGATGGAAACAGAGAGGGAACTCGAGAAGGGACTACAGAGGGGACTAGAGGAGTAACTAGGGAAGGGAACTCGAGAGGGGAACTAGAGAGGGGACTCGAGGAGGGACTAGAGGGCCTAAAGGAGGGACTAAAGGAGGGAACTCGAGAGGGGACTCGAGGGGGAACTGGAGATGGAAACAGAGAGGGGACTCGACCAGAGACTAAAGAGGGGACTAGAGGAGAGACTAGAGGAGGGACTAGATGAGTAACTAGAGAAGGGAACTCGAGAGGGAAACTAGAGAGGGGACTCGAGGAGGGACTAAAGGAGGGAACTCGAGAGGGAACTGGAGATGGAAACAGAGAGGGGACTCGAGAAGGGACTACAGAGGGGACTAGAGGAGAACTAGAGGAGGGCCTAAAGGAGGGACTAAAGGAGGGAACTCGAGAGGGGACTCGAGGGGGAACTGGAGAGGGAACTTGAGATGGAAACAGAGAGGGGACTCGAACAGAGACTAAAGAGGGGACTAGAGGAGAGACTAGAGGAGGGACTAAAAGAGTAACTAGAGAAGGGAACTCGAGAGGGGAACTAGAGAGGGGACTCGAGGAGGGACTAGAGGAGGGCCTAAAGGAGGGAACTCGAGAGGGGACTCGAGGGGGAACTGGAGAGGGAACTTGAGATGGAAACAGAGAGGGGACTCGAACAGAGACTAAAGAGGGGACTAGAGGAGGGACTAGAGAAGGGAACTCGAGAGGGAACTCGAGAGGGA
The DNA here is from genome assembly GCF_902827115.2 of Pseudochaenichthys georgianus. Taxonomy (NCBI): domain Eukaryota; kingdom Metazoa; phylum Chordata; class Actinopteri; order Perciformes; family Channichthyidae; genus Pseudochaenichthys; species Pseudochaenichthys georgianus. The sequence goes on from NC_047519.1 coordinate 21,488,772, forward strand.
AACCAAAGAGGGGACTCGAGGAGGAACCAGAGGAGGGAACCCGAGATGGGACTGTGGCAGCTGGGACCAGCTCTGGGTCTGGAACCAAGGCAGCTGGGGTCGGAACCATGGCTGCTGGGGCCAGAACTGGGGCTGAAACCATGGCTGCAGGGACCGGAATTGAAGCCAGAATCATGGCTGTTGAAGCCAGAAGCCTGTCTATAAGCTCCAGCTTCGATGCCAGAAACACGGCCGTATAGGGCGCTCCCGGAGCCGGGACCATAGCCGCTGGGGCCGGCCTCGGAGCCGGAAACATGGCTGCGGGAGCCTGCACTGGGGCAGGAACCATGGCTGCTGGGACCGGGACTGGAACCATGGCTGCTGGGGCCCGTACTGGGACTGGGACCATGGCTGCTGGGGCCCGTACTGGGACCATGGCTGCTGGGGCCCGTACTGGGACTGGAACCATGGCTGCTGGGGCCCGTACTGGGACTGGAACCATGGCTGCTGGGGCCCGTACTGGGACTGGAACCATGGCTGCTGGGGCCCGTACTGGGACTGGGACCATGGCTGCTGGGGCCCGTACTGGGACTGGAACCATGGCTGCTGGGGCCCGTACTGGGACTGGAACCATGGCTGCTGGGGCCCGTGCTCCTTGTCTGGCCTTGCGACGACTCTTCTTAGCAGCCGCCTGAATACTCCGTGGGCCTCCATAAGCCTGACGACTTCCAGCACATGACTCCAGAACAGGAGCAGGAACTGGGGAAGAAGCAGAGGTTGACTCCAGACGGAACACGCCGAGACGTATGGTGTCAGGTTGGGAATTGGGAGGTAGGGGACTAGCATGCCTGGAGCTAGCAGGCCGGGAAAAAGGTTTGACCTCAACGCTGCCCAAAAAGTCCTCCACCCACTCGGGGAGCAACTCCCTCAACCAGGGCCTTGAGGTTACCTCCTGGCGTGCCGCAGAAATAACTGACTGCCTCTCTTCCGTACTGGAGGCATATCGAAAGTCATTCCTCAAGCATGTTAGCTTGTACTTCACCTCGTACAAGCTGTCTGCTGGGTCCATTCCTGGTTGGGTCATTCTGTCACGGATGAGTGAAGGAAGCAGGACCCAAATGCAGATAACTCTTGAGAAACCCTTTATTCCAAGGATACAGACAAACACAGAACAGAACACTCTCCGGTGAACTCAGTCACCAACAAACAATGACCCAACACTGAACACAGACAGAGACAAGACTAAATACAAGAAGGGGTAATCATGACAACGAGAAACAGCCGGGCAGGGGAGGAGAAACACAAGGACACCAGGTGAACACAATCGGGTAATCAGGGAGGGAAACAGACAGAAAGCAGACAGGCAGGAAACGGGGGTGAACACTTAACACAATAAGACAGGAAACCCAAAGACAAGAACAACACCAACACAGACAAAACTACAAACGTGACATAAAATGTGAATTGTGACAATAACAAGCGTTTGCTTGTTTGCAGTTGCTTGTTATATACTCTTTGGTTGTAAAGTAACACTGTTTTGAGAGTGAAGCTGACAGCGCTAACAAGCCGTTGGTAATGTAGAAGCTTTTATTCTGCCTTTATTTCCAAGACAGGTAAAATCTCCTCTGGTTAAAAAAAAGGGGGTTCTGCTTAAAATGTACAAAGGAAGCTATCAGTTTGCCTGGGTTTGAGGCCATGAGGCAGTATAGGTGATGAGAGGAGGGGGGTGGGGGTAGCAGGAAATGTTTAGGAGCTCTCTCTCTGGGAGCCTAATAGAATCCTGTGGCTGCAGCGAGAGCTCATTGTGCCGGTGTAAAGGATTACACTGGTAAACTGGTAAAACAGGGGAAAGAGCCCAAACACTCTCTCCCTCCTATGGAGAGGCAACGAACCATCGAACAATGAGAGGGGAGAGCGTACTGCAAGCTGAATCATTTCATCTACGGAATAAAAACCTGGAGAAAGTAGTGAAAGAGCTGCGAGAGGAAGAAGATAGAGGAAATAGATCAGGCAGTTCATATTCATGCATGTGCTTGGGCATAACAATAAGCATCTAGTAGAAAAGGAGTAAAGGATGGGAAAGAAGGAGAGCAGGAGGGGCTGCATGGACAACAGTTTCAGTGGTAGAAGGTAATATGGGGAAATGATGTCGGTGTTGCTTGTCTGTCTGTATCCTGAGTGACAGTTTACAATCTCTGAGGCAGCAGGCGGGCCGAGCAGGTCGGCTCTTTGGCTCCATACGATCTCTCATTTCTCATTTCCCCACCTCTCTCCCTCTCTACCCTGCACCTCTGGCTCTCATCTGTTTCCAGCCATCTTTAATCTGAACCACCACTTCCTCCTCTGCATTTTGCCCACATTTAAACATATTTCTTTCCTCTTACAGCTCACGTTTGATGGGCAATTATTGTTTTCATTGTACTGTGCTGAATGTATGACATGCGAGTAATTTTTTGACTAAAGTATTAAGATGTCTAATACTTAAGCAGCTGCTTTATAATGATTGATGATGATGACAGGCCGTCTGTTCTTTAGTGAGGCTATAACTACAAATGATGAGCCAAATCGCTCTCTCTGCACCCGGCCTCCCATTCATCAGTACAACTGTTAGCTGACTTTCCAAAAGTGTCACCTTATTCATTCAAAACCTGATTAATGTTGAGCTAATATTTTATAAAAAACTGCCTTTTTCTACCTTCAGTTTGTCATCTTTAACAGGTTATCAAAATAAAGATTAGGAATAAAGATTAGAAGGTTTTATTGTAGCGGAAAATCCCTGCCAACGTGTGATGAGCAGGTACATTTCCCACAGTTTACACGGACAACGCGTAAGTAAAGCATTATTCTCCTCTCATCTGCTGTTCAAATGGAAACCACGCTGAGCATAATGCATCATCTGCATTCTGCAACCTGCCACGCTAAAAGACTCCTCATTCTCTTCATCTCTGATCCTTCAAAGGCTGCCGAGGGTGTATTCAAACAGCAGGATACACACTCAGCTAACAAACCTCATTAAGGGCCCATACACACTGTCTCAATGCTAACACTGGCTGTCACACATCCCCTCTCAATGCATACACTGGTGGCCACACTGGCCGCGACAAAGCATCTTTACAGAGCTAATTAGAAGGGTCCCCCTATCTATTTGAAACTCATCTGAATAGGAGGGAAGATGACAACACAGAGGGGAGAAGGAGATAGAGAAGGAGGGACAGGCAGGAGAAAGGAGAGAGAGAGAAGAGAGGACGCTTGCTAATACACTCAAATAGATAGCAGCCGTGTTTTTTTAGAGGGTGGAATTAAAGAAAGGATCTGAATCAGGCAGGGGGACTCGAATTAGTGTGACACCGCTCTGTGCAGGACTGGTGCAACGGGGACGGGGAGGGAACTGAGTGCTGCACCGCTTTTATCGGTGTGCCAGTACAGAGAGAGACAGAAGGAATGGGTGTGACACCAGCTTCATGGGGGAGGCAGCTGGACGCTATGTCAGAAAGCTGTGTTAAAAATGCTGCACTGATTAAACAAACTGGAACAAATACAAAATGTGGAATGATTAGCTAAATTAACCTGGGTTTGCATTGAACCAAATAAGTGTGAGACGCTTACGTGTTTCTTTGCCTTTTCAATTTATGACAAATGTTGCAAAGCTTGCTGATGAAAGAGATGATCAGCATTCATGGTCTAAAACATCGCTGTGTCTCTCGGCTCCGTATTTAGAGAAGGACAGAAGGTCACACTGAGAGTTCAGCTCCAAAAACATTCCTCCAGAGTTGCCCTATCTTCCTCCGACCCTCCTCCATTTCATGTTTACATCTTTTTCTTTTGTGTGCCCTTGAAGCAAGCTGTGTGTGTGTGTGTGTGTGTGTGTGTGTGTGTGTGTGTGTGTGTGTGTGTGTGTGTGTGTGTGCGTGCGTGCGTGCGTGCGTGCGTGCGTGCGTGCGTGCGTGTGTGTGTGTGTGTGTGTGTGTGTGTGTGTGTGTGTGTGTGTGTGTGTGTGTGTGTGTGTGTGTGTGTGTGTGTGTGTGTGTGTGTGTGCAGGCAGACAATGCCAAGTTGACAGTTAGGGTCTCGGATCAAGCACAAGGCCAAGGTTGTCTCCACAGACTGGGCGAATGGACTCATCAACAATTGCAGAAGTAAAACCTTAATTTGTTCTCAAAACCCGCCTCAATATTTTGGCATCAAAGCTTAAAAAAAGAAGATATTAGTACGCTTAAGAATGAACAAATAACAAATAATAATAATAATAATAATAATAATAATAACATATTAGGCAGTGGCTGTTTTGAAATAAACAGTAAATGTTTAAAGAACAGAATGCAAATTAAATGCAAACAAATTGCAAAAGAAAGAAAGAAAGGAAAACGGGAAAATGTTCAATCCTCAACTTAATTTTAAGTTTAGGTTATGACCAGTGGCCCCAGATGATCGTGCAAAGCATTCTGGGAGGATAGCAGGTGTCCCCAATGTCACAGAGCTTCCCAGACAGCTTGTTAATTTGCACAAGTTTTACACACACATCTCTCCCTCTATGTGTGTGTGCATGCATGTGTATGTATGTGTGTATATATTAGCGATGGGACTTGACCCTAGCGAGCTGCGGCAGTGTTTCACGTCTTGCTGGGCGTGGGAAAAAGACGGGACCCCTTTTCACAGCTGCCTCAGCCGAGGCCTGGGCTGCTGGGGGCCCCTGTACCCCCTCGACACACACCCCCGACTCCCCCCTCCTCCCTCCATCCCATTCAGGCTCCGTCCTACTGGCTTTCAAAAGCAGGACCCCCCTTCCCAGCCCTTCATAAATACATCTCATTATTCAAGCCCTAGTTTGCATAGGGATTCCAAAGAGATCTCCACTCTGCTCGTGAGGCCTGAAGCCTCTCAGCCTTTTGGACCGCACAAGTGCAAATTTCGACTTAGTAATCTCCCTGTGTTAATATTTGTTTTAAAACAAAGTGTGCACACTTGCAAAACTGTTAAACCAATATTGCAACTGTCTTAACATTTATTTTTCTATGCATCTCACTCTTAAAATCTCTCCTTTATTTCCCGAAATGTGGTGGAAAATCGGATGAAACTAAAACCAGTGAAAAGAGAGTTTAGCATGACTATTAGCAAGTGCTTTGCTAGTCTGTATTCCATCTGCCACTGGCTATTGTACAGTACACACACACACACGCGCGCGCACACACACACACACACACACACACACACTCTTCAACACCCCCCCCCCCCCCACTGCACCCCCCTCACCCCACCTCTATTCGCTGCAATGCATTACTGCAGAGATTTATCTCCTATCAGCCTGTATAATACTGAGGTTATAATTTACATCCACTTTAGAAAACAGCAGCACAGGCCGGCCCTTGCATATGCTAATATAAAGCTTGGGAAAATCTGGGCGACTAAAAGAACTCCACACTAAATTTGAATAACTGCGCTTCAAGGTTGTGCAACCATGAAAATTTGACCTTGCTAACAATATGTACTTATTGTTTGGTCCCTAATGCGAAGCTATTAAAGGATAAATTGGAGGGAACATACTGACAACCCCAAAGCTAGGAGTGTTTTGTTTCGGTGTTGCGAAATAACTGAAATAGCATCTCCTGGGCTCCGGTTTTCATTTCTTAGAAACCTCAGAATTTGAAAATGTTCATTTTAATGTGAGGGTGAAACCAAAAACATCTTAAAGCACTGCTCGTACAAAAAGGTTTTCTTTGAAATGTACGGTAATTTCAGGCATTTTGACTTCACTGCTGCCGTTGCTAAATCATGCATGGGCATACCTTTATTCAAATCGCTACTTTGGCCACAATAATAGGGATACTGTGGACAAGGGGAGGGTGACTCGTTGAGGAATTAAGGCCGAAAAGGACAGAGCCACCCAAACGCTCTTTCCACATGAGCAGGTCCAAACCTCGCCTCTGCTCTCCTAACGGGATAAAGAACCGCAGCAAAGATTACACGGCCACCTCCCTTGCACCTACCACACACTCTACCTGACAAATAGGATCATAGTGTTTAAAGGGATGAATGTATGTGAATGAAAGAGCGAAGTGTGTGTGTGTGTGTGTGTGTGTGTGTGTGTGTGTGTGTGTGTGTGTGTGTGTGTGTGTGTGTGTGTGTGTGTGGTGTGTGTGTGTGTGTGTGTGTGTGTGTGTGTGTGTGTGTGTGTGTGTGTTCGTGTGTGTGTGAAGAGGATGGGGGGTTGATGTGCAATGTAAAAAATGTTAATACTTCAAAGGAATGATGGATTTCAACATGGAGCACTTCCTTCACTCGCTCAAATCACCGCGTTCACACTGAGCTCCACACTGTAAATATATTCAGATATATAACAGAATTATATAAAACTGACATTAACACTGTGCGCAAATAAAACTGCAGTAAATGTCCCTCTCAATACGTATTTTCGCTTGAATAAGACAATGAGGATTTTTTCTTTTAAAAATCATTCTTTATGATTAACAAAAATATAAAATCCCCAATGTTTCAAAATTCACGCTCAGCATGTTATGGTCTTGTCTATTTCACACCCACAACCATCCTCACAACTACAACAATATGGACAATAATCAACCACCATAATGTGTTCACTCAAGACTCTCCTATCAAAACTGCAAGCCTCCTGCATCCTAAAGTCCGACATCAACATGCCTCTTCATGTACTTAATGTCAAACACAAAATACATTACAGGTGAGATGCTTTGCATTTAGCTAAATCATAGTCTTTGGCTCATACAGATATGACAGCTGAACCACTTCTTTCTATATGCATGTGTTCTTAAAATATGTACCTGCATGCTGACTGTTGCTCCTCCTCCTGTCTGGTGGCAGTTTGTCTTCATGTTGAGTTGATGAAAACTTCATGGCTGACGTCGTCAACATGTTCCTTTTAAGACAAAAGAAAAGAGAATCAGTGTGTGTGAAATCACTCATTTTAACAAAACCATATATTTCAGGGAATAAATATGTGGCTTGCGAGTGAGTGAAAATAAATGCATTTTGGTTGACCTTGCAGCTAACAGACCACTACAACTTGTATTTTCCTTGGCACTTCTCATTTGTTTGCCTCTCTGCGAGGCTAAACCTATTTTCAGTTGCTTGAACAATAAGTCAAACTTGATAATAGTGTTTGCTCGAAATTAAAAATTGTAAAACGTGATGGAAAAGGCTCAATGAGTGGGAAACAATGCCACAATACAATAGCATAGAGCATGCTTCATCTGGGCAGTATCACAGTTGCTTAGCTACTGAAATACATGATTGAACACGGAAAATGTTGTATACAAATTAGGCTATTATGAGAGGATACATTCAAGAAATACTCACTATAAGTGTGGAATCATACAAAAAGATAGAGATTGCATAATCTTATAATATTTAAATGATTAAATGTCTTTGTATTAATAAAAACTGGAGGACATGGCGGTCAAATAATGTATTCTGGCTTAAACTGTATATTGGTTTTCATGAAACCTTCAACAACACACACACAGACACACAAGATCCAAGCTCCCTTGTTTAACGGTGTACATCAAATATTGTCAGTCATGGTCTAAATAGAGCATGCTGGGACTTCAGGGATATTCAGTCATCTCCTAGGCTTGCTGATTCTGCTCTAAGAATAGATCAAACTCTGAGCCGATGTCCTATTTTGTTCTTATCTAGCAGGCAAACATAAAAATAATCCATCCGTCGGAACACAAATTTGAGCATATCTGCCGTGTCTAACTTGGATTCAGTGATGAAAGCACGTTGGAAACGCCTGTCGATGTACAGCCTCTTTGGCTCTAAATTACTGATTTTGATGTGTGGTACCCTCCGGGGTCAGGATGGGTATAACTAAAACAATAGTTGACACTGATATGATGCAAAAACACTGTTCTTGAGTTCTTATCCTGCATGTTAGCACACAATAGACCAGTCTTTTAAACTCTAATAAGCCTTCATCTTGTACCCAAGTGATGTACATGTGCATCCAATTATACATCACACTCCTAATGTCAAGTAAATTACAGCCAGGGGACATCACTTAGCGTACAGCACTCTTAAAGGAAATACACTCAGTATCAGAGGAGTCAGGGAGTCTACATGCAGATGCAGCTCTGCAGGATTAATTCATACACATTAAGTATTGGCATACATGAAGGCAACTAGTGGGCCTATAAAACCCTCACCATAACCAACATGTGAGATCTCAAAACCGATGTGATGCTGCTGCTGCCAACACAGTCACGTGAGTCATGGATGGACCAATCACAGGGATCCTTTAACTATTTCTGTCTTACCCCTCAAGGTGTTAATGTTATAACACCCACACAGTTATGACAACTACACAAGAGCACGCGTTGTGTTTTTTAAAGTATGTTTTCTCACATGCATCACTAGCTTCTGTGCTAAAGTTGAGCAGATGTATTGATCCTCAATAGGCCCCAGCATCACCGCGATGCCCAAAAAGCGAACCCTGAACGCAGCAACATTCACGCCCTCATAAACACGCAGGTGACACCTGTCCACCAGAGGACGACCAGCACTAAAATCACACCGGTGTGCAGCACTCCTCTCCTCGCGGCGTGCAGCCTCCCTCAGCATCCGTCCCTCCTTCCTCCTCCTCCTCCTCCCGCCGCCACCGCCGCTGCTGCCCCGGCATCTTCTCCGTCTCCACGCCGAGGCGAGAGGGAGCCCCCGGATCCGAAGTGCTCGGCGTCAGTTCGTACTTTCGGTTCTCTAGCTTTATGAAATTAAAACTCATACAGCTAGATAACCAAAGATACAAACTAAGCCATCGTCTCTTAAAGGGGCCGCCTCTCCGGTACACACAGAGAGAGTGCGAGAGAGCCTGCATGTGGTAACATTGCACTGAGAGCCACACACACACACACACACACACACACACACACACACACACACACACACACACACACACACACACACACACACACACACACACACACACACACACACACACACACACACACACACACACACACACACACACACACACACACACACACACACACACACACACACACCTTTATATCAAATCAAACTTGCAGTGTTGCTCTACAAGGAGTCTACTTTAGTGCTCAATCAGCATTTGAATTGGCAAAGCAAAACAATTGCAGGCACCTTTTTCGGTCATTTTGCAACCCAATCAAAACCAGTATACAGTAATTTTGTAATATATAAACGTAGGCCTACATTGTTCCAGGGGTGCATGTTGCCTGTGGTAAACACTGAGCTTTTACACTGCTCCAGATTTGAGCCACTATTATACCGCATCAGGCCTAACAGGCAAGCAAAGTTCCCATCTAACAGCCATCAGTAATGTCACAGCTATAATTTACATTTCTGGAAACCACAAAAGCACAATCAATCTGATGGAACACATTAAAAACCTCCTAATCAGAATTAAAGTTATAACCAAATAATCTACCACCTATATAAATCCAGCATCCCACTTACTTGAACATCAGCTAGGCTATAACTCCTCTCCACTACAGCCATGTCCTCCAACAATTTCCGGATTGGATTTGTTTCTGTGTTATTAAAGGCTGATCGCTCCCGATGAGAGTATATATTGTAAAAGAGCAGAATATAAAAGCTACAAAGTGTCCTGTGTCTCTACACAACTGTGTCCTCTCCCTTACACACGCGAGCTGCGACTGACAAGTGCAGAGAGTCCACGTGCTGAGCAGAGGGGATAAACTCCGCCTCAGCGCGAGAGAGGGGGGGGGAGAGAGGGAGGGAGAGAAAGAGGGAGAAAGGCGGGAATCTGAAATCATTAACGCCAATTTGAAAATGAATTAAAGTGTGTGTCAATCAGGACTTAACTCTCCCAGATGTCCTCATTCGGCGGTTGGCCGTAAAATAAAGTGAAGTGCGTAATTATTTCTTTTTGAAGATGGAGCTGGGTGGATGACATTTTGAGAGAAATGGCTGTTTTATTGAGAATTAAAATTGATATTTCTTAAACTTTCAGGATTTGGAAATGTCAGCTTTGTAGCTACACCTATTTACGGACACATTCACATTTAAGTTTTTTCGGTTGAAATCACAAGCTAAAATGATAGAAGTCATTTTCATTTAAGGTTAGGATATCATTTAATCATTTAAAGAAGCAAAACAAAAGGCTAAAAACACAACCATCCAAATTATTATATAATAATTGATAAGCTGCATGATATTGTACAATCAGCTCTTTAGAGAGAACAGACATTTACTGATGTGATAGAATCGCATTTGGAAACATCAGCAAAATAAGCCTATTGCGTGCTACTCTTTCATATAACCTGATTTTGGCTGCATGTTAGCTAATTATTAGAATACAATGACTTACAATAGCCATGTTTAGTTAAACAAATGTTGCTGTGTTTTATTTTATTTTAATATAATCTAACTATTGAGGCTCGCCGTTCTGCTGAGGAATATAGGTGCAGAAAAGGCCCACGCCTATATGGCTAAACCCCTGATAGCATATTCAGGCAATATACAGCCCCTTATCCATTGTGATAATATGATAGATATCTGGGCTGAGAAGATGAGATAATACATGAGATAACAATCACACACTATGATAAAAGAAGCCAGTAACAGAGACAAGACCAGAATAGCAACTTCCAATATCTATTAAAGTTTGAAAAGGATATTTAAAAAGGTGCTATGTGTGTGTGTGTGTGTGTGTGTGTGTGTGTGTGTGTGTGTGTGTGTGTGTGTGTGTGTGTGTGTGTGCGTGCGTGCGTGTGCGTGCGTGCGTGTGTGTGTGTGTGTGTGTGTGTGTGTGTGTGTGTGTGTGTGTGTGTGTGTGTGTGTGTGTGTGTGTGTGTGTGTGTGTGTGTGTGTGTGTGTGTGTGTGCAGGTAAACCCATAAAAGAGCAGCAGCGAGCTACAGTCTCGGTTTCCAAACGAAGCTTGCATCAGATAGCAGTTACATATCTGATTATTGCGCATGGGCAATCTGTTAGTATGGAGGTGCTCTGCTGTCAGGCTGCTGCTGGTCCAGCTCTACTGTATGAATCCTCTGCTACTCTGCATCATTTATAAGAAGATGCAATCAGCTGTGGCCTCTGCTGCTGACTGTCATCCTGTAATTGAACTTACACAAGTGTGCGGTCACTGCGGGTTAAGAAGAGCAGTAAGGCACATACAATTATTTAAGAAACACAATATAATCCTTGTTCTACATTGGCATGAGAGCAGTGTTCGTTTTGATTGGATGCACAACCCTCAATGCTCCTGAGCATGCGCGACCAGGGCGTTGGGTACACGTGCATCCCTTTCTTGTAGCTTGCAAAGTATCATGCCAAGCCATGTGTTCACTGTAATGAATAATAAAGGTACCCGTGTATAAACGTATAAACCCACCATCACTATAGTGTTTAAATTCTAAATTGTATTTAAAACTCTCAAATCTTAATATTGCCCACATTTTGTCTCCAACATTTGTTGCCTTTACTTAAATCAAATCTAACCACTCCAGAGCAGCCCTGTATTAAAATGCATTATAACGTTTAGTTGCAAATCAAATTATTGCAGAAATACATTACATTACATTATACACTATTAATTCCCGGTGATAAAGTGCATTCAGTCAACTGTGGTAATTGCTTGCAAATTACGAGGTGTCCGTGTGTGTGCGCGCGTCTATGTGTCCTCAGATGGATTTTCCCACAAACAAGTGACAGGGAAAATTTAACTCCCCCCTTTCTCACCCTCCAAAAAAAGAAAGAAGTCAACATCAAGTTCAACAACGTGCCGGGAGAAATTAACATGACAATCAGGTCTGGGATCCTCGGGGTGCCCCCCCCCCCCCCCCCCCCCTCACAACAGAGTCTGGCGTCAGCCCCGCTACACTTTCCCAGGCTCTCAACAATATCTCCCTGCTGAACTCTGCACTGCAGCCCGGGGCCTCCCCCTCCTCCTCCTCCACCTCCTCCCCCTCCTCTACCACTACATGAATACTTCTCACATGAGCACATGGCAGCGAAGAGCCTCATTAAATATTCTGCAGTTTGCATAAACTTTAATGCGGGCTAATTGGCATGCATGATGAGAAAAAACCTGTAGGATTTTTCCCATGGATTGAGCGCTGCTCAAGAGGCATATGGCACATTTGACATGCTTTAATGTTGCTGTAATATTGCATTCAAAATGTGTTGTCATTATATTAGCATCAATGTATCAGTTACATAAATTACTACAAGAATAAACATATTTTAGAAGTATTTTCAGGCTTTGGTCTTTACGACATGTATTGTATTCTCTTATTTCTCTGATTGCCTAACGTACAAGCAAACACCGAAATAAGCTGCCAAATATACTCACAATTTACTTGAGTTTCTTACAAAAATACATCCACATTCTCTGGATTTTGTAAGTCTATAATTAATTGAATTGTCATTTGTCCCAAAATACGTCCTTTCTGCACTCCATCCATAAACTGGGATTGATATTAAGAGAGAGAGAGAGAGAAAAATAGAGAGAGAGAGAGAGAGAGAGAGAGAGAAGAGAGAAAGAGAGAGAGAGATAGAGAGAGAGAGAGAGAGAGAGAGAGAGAGAGAGAGAGAGAGAGAGAGAGAGAGAGGGATGCCTGCATGCGTGGCAAAAGTGCAACACAACGCCTGTTAGCGATTTTCCTTTTAATTTTATATTAGATTGAACCCGCTGCATTAAGGAAGAGCTCCGAACAATATTATGTAGACAATTCTCTCTTACCGGATAAATAATAATAATGATGCATTTTATTTATATAGCGCTTTTCACAACTCAAAGATAACATGGTGGTGCATCTGGCTAACAAGCGGATTTTTTCGATGCGATTCTTATTTCTATTTCAAAACAGGATAAAACAGGATAAAGCAGGATAAAGCAGATCATACAGGAGTGTGAGAGCAGCGTTTGCAGCAGTGAGAGAGGCGAGGCGAGGGAGGATGATGATGATGATGATGATGATGAGGAGGAGGAGGAGGAGGAGGAGGAGGAGGAGGAGGAGGAGGAGGAGGAGGAGGAGGAGGGAATACAGACCCAGGGCCTATCAAATGTGTCAAACAGGCCCTATGATATTTAGGGGAAATAAACGGGAATATAAAACAGCAGGTTGTATGTTGCTGCATGGTTTTGTGTTTTGAAGTAGAAATAAGAATCGCATCGAAAAAATCCGCTTGTTAGCCAGATGCACCACCATGTTAATGCAGTGGTTAATAATAATGCAGCCTAAAACATAAATGTCATAATTATAATTCTTTTAAAAAATCCTCTTTTTATCGTTTTTCTTTGGAAAAACGAATTTGTGTTATTTTCCTCAAAATACGTATTTTTGTTAACTCAGAAGTCTGAGTGTTGTTGTTTTACAGAAGCTGAACATGGATGGGATTGTGTTGTTATTAATTTACTGTGGAGGATTGATAGATTTACAACATATAGTATTTTTCACGTCAGGAGAAGCATGTCTAATATTCTCTATTATCCAGGATCAAATGTTCTCAAATCGATACGAAGGTAAGAAAAGTCTGGGCTTGTTGCTGCTGGCGTGTTCTCTCTTGTGGTAGGCTATATGGGATAAAGATGCTAACCTTTGAATAAAGAAGGAAATAATCCAAGAAGGCACTTTATGATGTAGCAATTTACTGTAGGTCTTGCATGCTGCATGCAGGTGTTTTACAGCCTGTTTATGATCGACTTGTGACATTGGAATAATAAATTCAGTCGGTTATATTGTCTCCATTTCTCACATACACACCAACATAATGTGTGTTTCAGGAGCAAGGGAAATTAATGTTAACGGGTTAGAACTTAAACACAGAAAGGCGTAAAGAGATGCAGTGTACAGTAACATGCATCTGCAGCAGGAAACAGCGACACACGTTGGTGAGAAGGAACATGACTGTTTACAGTGACATGTAACCTTGTTTTATAAGGAACTGTATTAATTAATTAATTACACACATTGTATGCGTTTGCAAAGTGACGAAAACAAATAAAAAAGAGGAAAATAAAAAAGTAAACCTAAAACCTATTCTGCTGCAGACAAAGTTTATGAATGTAAATGAATACACTTTACATCTGTAATGTAAAAGCCAATCATCTTCTTCATGCAATACAAATATTCGTACTTAAATAATAAAATGATACTCATTGAAAAGTTTTAGGACTATTAACAAACAATACACTGCTGTTTAAAAATGAACAGCTTTACTGTTTTAATACAATAAATCCTTATGAGCTAAAAACGTGTGGTAGTTGTAGATAAGTTAAATACTAAAATAGTAAATGTGTTAATATTATTTATATGATTAATATTATTATTATTGAACATGAACATTAAAAACAGGATACAGTGGAGGAACACTTAAATGAAAAGTGTGTTGATGTTTATTTCACACTGCTACAAAATGATAAAGTTATATTATGTCTTGACAACACAGTAACACCATGCTCTTGATAATAGACTATTAGTATTCTTTATGTGATTTTGAAAAGTGACATTTCTTATTATTACAACATGTTGGTCTACATCCTACCTTATATGAAATGTTAACACATTTTATATTTTCTGAATAAAAGGCACTCTTATCAACTCAACACACTATAACATGTATTGAAAAGCCAAAAGAGTCGTTTAACACTGTAGTTGTTGAGCTGTAAAAAAAACCCTAATAAACTTATTTTGATGTCTGCTCTCTACCTATTTTCACACTAATTCATAACATTTTGTTTATAGCAGTATCTCTTTAAACGGCATGTTCTGATTTTATTAGCTTTTAGATCTTATTTTGGCTTCATCCTAAAATTAGGACCAGATAAGCTCTTCTCACTGCAACAGTGGCTATTTAGAGCAGAAGAAAAATAATTAAATTGTTTTTGACGGTTTGTTGTTGCATTTGTTGTTCAGTGAGTTGTATCAGAATATAAATGTGACTCGCTCATTTAACGTTTCTAAATATGTTTGAAGTTGAAGGATTGTGCAGAGCTGACCTTTGAAGAGAACGTTATCTTTTATCTGAGTTTTTTCTTAATTTTTGTTACTCATTGTTAAAGAATCATAGAAGAAATTAAGTGTATATATAATTGTATATACTTTTAAAATATGGGAAATTAATGGGATGGTTTCCTTTAAACAATACTGTCATCACTGTGATCTTAAATAAGCAGATATTGATGTTCATTTATCTTTATATTGTTTTTTTCAGTTTGTCTGCTGTTTGTAAATAATGCAATTAAAAATATAACTGAGAATGATTTGTAACTGAGATATATACATGTTGTACCTCTCTTTTTGTCTCTTTTATGAACACTGGTGTTAATGTCTCATTTTACAGCTTCAAGGCCTCATGTTAGATTGAAAAGATGTAACTGAAGACAGCATCAGGCTCAAGTCTGGCCTGTGTGACTGAGTCATCCAAAAATTACACATGTGTAATTAAAAAATAATTACAACCATTGTTCTGCTCTGATATTAAGCTACAGAATGTTCCAATTAAAAAGGTATACATATTAAAGACTAGTAATATAAGTAAAACAAGTTTAAAATATTTAAAAATCAATACTGTCTGATTTTTAAAAGAAAGAGACTTTGTAAATACAACATTAAGAATAGATTAATAATATATTTCCAATAATACAACATTTTGTCCAAAGGAGATTCGTTTTTAGAATAATACACTTTCTCAATTTTGTGTGCAATGTCAGTACTGAGAAATAAAATAAAAGTTATGGACTGTGATTTTCGGATAAATATTGTTACACATTTACACTGGAAATTCAACCTTTCAACCAAGTGACATTAAACAAAAATACACGCTGTGTGCAATCATACAAAAGTTATCTTCATTAGATGGTTAATAAAAACGAAATTAGAGATGGTCATGAAAAAATAAATTGTATAAAGAAATTAGTACTTTTTTACTCATCACTAAATGTAGCATTTTTTCGAACACATACAAAAAAATAGCCTATTCTGTATTTGAAAAGAATACATTTCGTTTATAAAACGATGCAAACAAGTTATAATCGTGAAATTGCAACTAGTCCCAAAAAAGTCAACATTGTACAGAAATGTCACAATTAACAAAATCACTCATAACTTTAAGATGCCGACACACAGATGTCAGACATTTTGTATAAACATTAAAGTAGCCCGAGAGAGGACAGGCATTGCATGGTAAACATTATCTACACTTTATGTATCAATTCAGTAAAGTTCTTACCACAGCAGGCTCGTGCAGGGACCTGTTAGTTCCTCCTCGGGTTCATGCGAAAGAGAGAGAGAGCGAGCCTGAGCCCTCGTGCCTTAATATGAAGCAGGCTGGGTTTTATGCTAATCTGAGTTGACACCGACCTGTGTTCCATGAATAGAGGAGGGCACCTCAGCCTGCTTTCCCACGAGCCGCATTCCTACGGTCAAGTTCAAGCTCAATGCGCGAACCACCATTACTATGCGAGGCGTGCCGCGTGACTAATTCCAAAAGGCGCGCACTCCCAGTGGGAGAGTTCTCTAACATGTATGTTAAGTGGTCTTACTTTTACAATTCATGTATTTGGTTTTTGTTGTTGCACCTTACAACATGCTTTGGCAATACTGTGTTGTTCTGAAATGGTCAATAAAGCTCATTTGAATTTCAGTTCTTCACCTTGTATTCAAATGCAGTAGCAGCAGATAGATAGATAGATAGATAGATAGATAGATAGATAGATAGATAGATAGATAGATATAGATAGATATAGATAGATAGATAGATATGTAGATACTAGATAGATATTTATTCCAAATATATTACATTTTATAACTATTTCCTAACCTTTTTTGGGTGGACTTGGGCAACAGATGATAAAAGGGCCACATCAAAAAGAGATAGCAGCCCTGATATGCTCACATACTGCCTAATAATCGTTTTTGCTCTGTTTTGGTGGTGACTCATTGCAGTCAACCAATGAGCTCGTTAATTATTTATAGCAATAACATTCAGCTAAACTTTCTTCACATCATAATATTTATAATCAAACGTTTTAAGTATTCTTTTCAATTTTGAAAAGAAACACACTATTTATTAGCAAAACTTTTGTTTTGTTTGAAACTAATTCTTCTTAGGGACTGGAGGAGAAGGATGAGCTCTTAGCTAATAACTGCAGTAATGTATAAGAACAGTTAATGATAACTTTCTAAAAAATACTTCATGTATTGCAATGTGTTTGTTATAGGTTATGAGTGTTCACCCTCAATCAAAGAAATTCAAAATGATCATAAAAACAAAACCACAGATATAGTCACAGAACTTGGATATTTCAAATGAGCTTATTTGACAGGTTTATATTCTGTTTACATATTGTATTGGATTTATACGTCTCATTTAAGTTTATCTCTTTTAATTTCATGGATGATTTTCAATTTGAAAACAGTGAAGTTCAAAACTTTTTGTAAACGACTGTATCGACACCCGATCAATTGTTGAGCTAAGGAATAACAATGACATATTTTTGGTATTAAATTAGTATTTCATAATAAGATTGACATTTGTAAAAGTAGAACAGCATATCAGTAACTAGACAGTCAAGGGTAATTGAAAACTTATCTTGAACTCGTTTGGTTCTAAAACCACTTATTTCTGATAGTTTCTTATTCATGTGATACATAAAAAATATATTTAGCCTTCAGATAAGATTTGACACATACATATTCTTTGAACATTTTAAGGCTCACACAATTAAGTAAAAAAACTTGTATCCATGTTTTCAAAAGCCAAAGACAGCCCTACAGGTCAGTGATGATACAGTATGGTATACTTGACAGTCAAGCTTATAAAACACAGAAACACAGATGATAGCTTACACACGTTTACGAAGTTACCACAAATCAATTGCACATTACATCAATAAATATATATGTTTTATAATGACTTCAAATAAAATCAAACACACACGTTATAAGAAATAAAAACAACTTAATTTATTTCCAGAAAGACTTGATTTGTCCCTTTAAGAACCATAAAAAACTAAATCCTATTCCAGTGCAGGACGTTTGCATGCCTTATTGTTCTGCATCCACAAAACACCATTTTATTTTAGCTTGGTCTGCTTGCCAAGATTTGTATTTCTGTCAATTTGCACATTTGTTATTTAGTTATTTTGCACCATCATATACAAATTATGTGAAGAGTTTAAAAAAAATAATTGTGTTACTCCAGAGCCAGGAGTCTAAGCTCTGTGTGATATGCATTTGAGAGGCAGAAGATTCCCATGTATGACATGTTAAAGTGCGATGTGTCTAGCCAGAGTATAATTGGCCGGCTCAGTCCCAGACAGCCCTGTCCCACCTCCCCATGTTCTTGCATTTGAGGTCCCATAAAACGGTGTCTGGCTCGCTGATCCCATGACCCCTGAGGGAATAAACCCCTCACTCAATATTAGGACGTTTCAGTTCTGCCTGTGATCATGAAGTGAAGAGTTTCACATATCAGGAAGTCACACCACTTTTAACCTAAGCTCTCATAATTACATTTTAATGATAGTACTTTAAAATGTACCATATCTTTGTGATTCATAAGTTGTAATCTTCCTTCATAACAATACCGTTTGTATCATTCACATCTGCAATTGGAGCCAGTACAACAGTGGTCATCACAAGCTAATAACAGAAACCATGAAACAAATGATTGAACCTCTAAAGCAGCATGTAGCTTTTATTTTTCTTTGTTCCACATTAACAAGCCCATATACCTTTTCACTGCCTCCATTTTTACAGACCTCTTCAGTTGGGCTTTAAAAGCTAAACATCCTCGTAAAGCACTTATTTTACTCAGCGGTCCTGTAGAGAGAAACAGATTGATCAGTGTGGAGGGAAACATCTTATCGTGTAATGACCACAAAGAGGGCTGGCCAGGTCAGAGGTGAGCTGAACCCCTGACC
Source organism: Pseudochaenichthys georgianus (assembly GCF_902827115.2). Taxonomy (NCBI): domain Eukaryota; kingdom Metazoa; phylum Chordata; class Actinopteri; order Perciformes; family Channichthyidae; genus Pseudochaenichthys; species Pseudochaenichthys georgianus. Next base: position 21,507,651 of record NC_047519.1, read on the forward strand.
CCCCCCCCCCGAGCCCACGGAGTGTGCCGGTGACCACTGGGCCGATGATGAAGTCCAGGACCTGCGGACAGTGCATTTGGTGACCTTTGGTGACCTTGGGTGTCAGCAACCGGACAGCATACGGATGTGTCTTTAACCCGATCAGCTCTGATCAGTTGACCTGTCGAGGCACGATGATGTCTCATTGGATCATTGAATCTGATCAAAGCTCATACGGCAGCTATATTCACTTCAAGAACATTTGGTAAGGCTATATTTAACCCCCCTATTTAGCATTTGTAAGCAGTATATGCTAACTTCATAAATAATTTACTACAAATTCAAGTTTATTTTGTCACAATCTTAATATTGTGCAGTGAAATCCACAGTACAGCACTGTCCTTGATATATGCAATGTATTAGCCAGCAAAGAACATAACAAAAGATAACACATTTTTCTCAATGTTATTTAGTAAAGTGCAGATAAAGGGATGCAGGGGAATGGTGAATATAATGCACATTAAAATGAGGACATTTTCAACCTTTAAGTTATGTCTTCGTTAATAACTAGGTCCTCCCATGAAGCATTCATACATTTACACCATTCATAAATGCATTGTAAAACACAGCTGCAATCCAACCAACACATTTCACTGTGTCAAATGAATGCAGCTGATTTCAGGATTTAAAATGTTTGTCATAAAAGTTGATCAAAATAATCTTGACTCTATGCTCTTTCAGATGTCTTTCAGAGTTTTCTGCACCATCCCAAAATGTGCAGGGAAAAGTATTCAAATACATGACATGAAGACATATTTGACATGATTGTAACCAAGTGATATTGTTAATGACACATTAATAGTCAATTTACTGCTTTTTAAAAAGACCATACTTTTTAGTATGTCTTGTTTTTGGTGCAATATTAAATCTGGACCAATTGCAAGTTTAAAGATTGACGTCCAAATGTTTGATGTGTTATCATTGGATCTGGCTGTTGCAGTACTTATGGAGATTTCTGATATCATCCCTGCACATCTTGGGGTTAGATGTGTGAGACGACGGCGACATAATCTCATCCTCAGCCAACCATGTAACCCAGACACCCGGTCAGTCCGTGTCAGCAGCATGTCGCCAACAACCCTGACTTAAGGCACCAAGCAGGCCGGGTGACAGCAAATTATAAAAATATTTATGAATGATTTCGTATGATCTTCATTAATTAAAGTATTTTGTTTTACTTCCAGTTTGACTTTTACATTAATTACACTTTTTTCAGATGGGTCTACCGGAGTATAACATCTCCGACACACGCAATATGTTGCCATTGCATGATTGTCAGTCTTAACCAGGGCTGGGCACACACACACACACACACACACACACACACACACACACACACACACACACACACACACACACACACACACACACACACACACACACACACACACACACACACACACACACACACACACACACACACACACACACACACACACACACACACACACACACACACACACACACACACACACACACACACACACACACACACACACACACACCGCAGGGCAGTCATTTTTCACCCAGCCCTATGGGCCCCTGACAGGTCTGGGATAGGGTCTGCCTCCATGTAAGGCAGACTGGCAGGACTGACACCTCCGTATAGTAACGTTAATTATGGGCATCTGCTTGGACGCCCCAGTCTGGGGGTCTTCCAGGGTCCTTGGCTGTTGCCATAGGGACAGTGGAGAACCGTTGGTGGTTTGGGGGGCAGACAGAGACCCCGTTATTCTCCTGAGGGGTGGCCAGACATGACCCCCCACGACTCTCCCCTTTTGATTTGGGTGGGAAACAGCGAGCAGGCAGCCAGGAGAGAGACAGATCACTTTAGGTCCATTTTGTGGACTGTGGGTACAAAGTCTGTGAGACTGACAAGAGTGGCAGGAGAAAAAACGTTTTTTATTTTAATGCAAGAATACTGAAACAATGAATGTGTGTGCACCCCTGTTTTATGAGTCCTAAATGTATGTCTTTTTCAGTAATACATTTTTTTCTGATTTTTTAAATTGCAGTTAACTGTATTGTATGTATTTAAAATGATATGAATGATTTGGAATTTGCATTATATTTACACAGGGGCAAATATGCAAGTGAATTATAAATGGTCGCTTAAATAATTCTCTCTCACGCACGCACGCACGCACGCACGCACGCACGCACGCACGCACGCACGCACGCACACACACACACACACACACACACACACACACACACACACACACTGAGCGCCTGGACTAGCTTTATTCCCACTTTGCATATATTTGCTAAGTGTCTGTGTTCTGAAATGCATTGTTGTGTTTTCCCACACCTCCTTATTTGATGTCTCTTTTGTCACTGTGAATAAAAGAAGATTGATGAATGGGAGGTGGACTGCAGCTCCATCTGAGGGGGAGAGACCCTCGGGGCAGCCACAGAGGCAGTGGGTGACCCCTGTTGGACAACACATAAACAGCAGAGAAAACGACTGTTGGCTTTAACTGGAATTCATGACTTTCATGACTTTTGGATATTCTTACTTCAAACTAATGAAATGTAAAGCTATTGTAATATTTGGTTGTGGACTTGTGGTACAAGCAAAATAGCAATTTGATATTAAGCCTATATATTATATTTATTAATTTGACTAATATCTAACATACATCCAACATTTGTAATGCTTTAGCTAACCAAGAAAGTATGGAATGAAACCACTTTAAACACTGTTTAGTAGTTACCATCTTTACCATTGACCACCAAACAGTGGAGTAGGACGTTTTCAGATTATTTGAAAGAGTACCACACACTGTCAAAGACTGGAGATCATAACATGTCAGTCTTTGTTTTTTTGTACTCTAATAGGAACATCCTAAAATCAACAGCCAACCCAATTAAAGGGTCAGGTAAAGAGGCGGGGCTTAGTCACAAGCGGCTGGTGACGCGCTGTGGAGACTGAGAGAGACGCCGGCTGAACCAGCGACCACCTGAGTTGAGTATAGCAGCAAACATTTCCACAACTAAGTGATTAACGATGAAATATGGTTAGACCTATATAAAATACAAGAGGTGAACACGATGCTTGTGCATTGTTCTCGATACTGTGACCAAATGTTTACAGTGTAAAAAACGTGTTGTGTTGCATTAACCCTTATCCCTAGCATTAACCGGATGTATGATGTTTTCATTGGAATCAATGCAAGCTGTTAAAACTTCAAGAGGAAGCATTCACTTTTGCTTAGCCGAATATTCGGATTCAGCAGGATGTGTGCAAGAGGGGAAGATCGGGAAAGCTCTACTGACCACCATGGAGATGAGGATCCTGCTGTTGCTGCTGTTTCTTCTCAGCTGGATATCCAATTCCCCGCTTCCGCTCTTCTACCCCCCCTGACTACTCCAGGGAGTGGTAAGTACTAAGTACTAGTGCTTTATTTTTCTGCTTCAACAAGTGAAACGGCCTTAAAGTTGTAGGACTGCTGCCAAGCACAACGAGTGTGTTTCTGAGTGTTTGGGCCCCCAGTGTAATGTTGATGTGCACATGTTTAAATGTGTTTTACTTATTGATACTACATCTTCATTAAAAGTGGCAGATGAAGATTTAAGAGAAACAGCTATTATTCAGAACAGGTTCTGAATAATGGCTTATAATCATTGTTCTTGTTTTCTGTGTTTTTAAACCTGGAATTATTCTTATTTGCATTAATGTTGTAAGTAACCTGAATGCATATTTATTGTGTCTCACGTCATCACTGGTAATTAAGATTTGATTATAACTGTAAGTAAGATGCAAAATAACACAAACTAAATAAGATGCATATAACTTCAATACACATTACTGATCTAGTCGAGGCAAAAGCAGTTATTTAAATAGCAGGAAAGGGCACAGTTATTTAAAAGTACAGGTAGCAGCGTATATGAAACATATATGTTTGTGATGGACATGAATGTGATCCACTGGCACTTGACCATTCATCTGAAGAGGAAAGGTATTTGTTTTCTGTGAATCATCTCTTCTTTATATGTTTCCCCCCCAAGTCTATTGTTCCTGTAAAGCACTATTGTACTATTGTTTTGACAAGTGCATGCATAAAGAAAGGTTTGCTTGGACCATCACTTATCATGTGACGCCGCTCTACTCCACTAGATGGCCCTAAAACATCACCATCTGAGCTGCTTCAGCACCATCTGGAGTTTTCTCCCCTGTTCTGGTTCCTTTATGAGAAAGAAAGATATACATTTAAAACCCTTCTGCTTTTTGTCAATAGAGATTTTATTTAAAACACAGAGCAACAACAAAGGCTTTCAAAAGCTCAACAGCATATCTCAGTTTAAATTCTCACATTTAGTCTGACAGTTAGGCGTCTTCTGTGTCAGAGGTTTTACAAAAGTTAGGGGAGCGATGCCATCACTTTCTGCCTGCTTGGTCAAACTGACCCTAAAGGTGTAATTTGCTGGAGCACCGAGGAGAAGCAGCAGCAACTTGGTGTCCTTCTAGAAAGTTGCTCCTAACATTTATTAGCACAGAAGTGACAGCAGAGAGCAAGAAAAGGGAGCTGTGGCTGTGAGAAACAGTTGTTGCATTGCAGTGATGAGACCATTAGCGGCACAGTGCTGCGCAGGGAGTAGACAGAGGGCAAAAGAAGGCGACCTAAAATCAGGACTTGGTGAATGTCACAGTTCAACTCTCCAAAGGCTGCTGAGGTTTCAATTAGACTGACCTTTTATACCCGGTAGGTTAGAGAACAGTGATCAATGGGATTGTGAGGAGGCTGACCAGGTGTGTGTGTGGATGTGGTATATAAGCCTTAAACTTTAAAAAAAAATCAATATAATTCTGGGGAAAACATAAATGTGCCTCTGCTGTTCTTTTGCTTTAAGGTATCTGTGTTGTTGAGTCAAGGACGATGTGATGGTGATTTGCAGCAGTGTGGAGCATGAATATTTCTGCTGCTGAACGATTTACTAGCCTTTCTGCGTAATCCTCACTCAACACGTCCCCCTCACCCGGCCAGGCAGACAGCAACAACACAACAGAGACAGAATAGTAAGATGTTAAGAGTCTAGTGGACAAATGAAGGACGACCAGGTTCCTCCGAATAACAATGAGGTATGAAGGGCAACTTTGAGAGCTAATGGTGTGTGAGCAGGGCCGTCCCTGGCCAACTTGGGGCCCCAAGCGACATTGTGAGATGAGGCCCCCCCCAACCAACAGGAGTGAACCATTTTTTTTTTTTGGAAACAAAGTACTCTGCAAATATAATTCCTGTTTATTATTATTATTATTATCAACACAGTTACTTTTTTATACAGTGAGGTAAATGGTAAATTTCGCCGACATCTCTTCACCTGCACTAGTGGCCGTATCAAAGCCGTGATTGATCAGATGTCGATTCATTGCAACGGTCTCGGGTTACAGACGTGCTCCCCTTGTCACCTCTCACTCTCACGTGTCAGCGGGGGGAACTGCGCTGAGAACTGCACACAAGCCGAGCTCATAAGCCGAGGCCCCCTGCACAATGTGAGGCCCCATGCAGCCTGCATGATCGGCTTGTAGGGAGGGACGGCCCTGTGTGTGAGTGAGTAAGAGGGAAAGAGGATTTAGGTAACATCATTTATTTTTGCTCTAAATGCTAATCCTCAGCTGTTGAAGTTTGTGGGGAATTGTATTGCTCCAAAACTTGTTGCTGTGATGTTATCTGTTCCTTTTCCTAAGCTAGACGGCAGCAGGTTAGCTTAGCACAACGACTGGAATAGATGGGAAATTGCTAGCGGGTCACTGTCCAAACCAAACCAACCAACCAGCACCTCTGAAGCTAAACAAGTATACGTAAATCTAGTATGCAACACTCCATTTAACATGGGGAATTCCCCCTTTACCCTTCTGAAGTATCTACAGATAAACAAATGAGATGGTAATAAGTTAGCTATAGATTGGCTGGTTGGCATATTTCTAAAGACTTTGAACAGAGCCAGGCTAGCTGTTTCCACTCTTTGTGCTAAGCTAGGCTAATTTGATCCCCACAGGAACTTCTGGACAAACATGAAACTGTTATCAGACTTCTCATTTGACCAACAAGTCCTCCAAATTAAACAACAAGATACATTCTTAGTGAGGCCCTTTTGTTGTATGACATAATTTTGTCTGAGCATCGTCAATCATTATTTATGGAAAGAGACTTTGCTGTTCAGATTTTTAAATATCTTTTGTTTTGCCTCTTACCTCAAGCTAAGTGCCATATTTTGATCATTAAAATCGAGAATTTACTTTACGACCCATATCTCTAAAACAAGGTCAGAGTTGTGTATATTTTCTTATTTAGGAGTAATGGCCTTTTTAGAAAAATGTTAAAGTGCAATGCTTTGTTGACCCATCCACGCTCTATAACACCTGAGTTCCCCCTTTGCCCCCATTATAATTCCTATGAGCACAAACAGATGTTGCCGTTCTCCTTGGAAGGACAGTTAGCAAATTAGCGTTACTTCCCAAAATGTTTGACTATTCCTTTCAGGAGACTCCCAGATTTCCTGTTACATCAACCTGACTGCGTAGTTAGAGTCGGCACGGGATCTTATAGCTCTAATTGGCACTTTAACAGTTGTGCCTTCAAGATGAGAAATATTTCCGGTGGAGTTGCGTGCTTTAAAAAATATGTTGGATTCACGCTGTGTTAATGTTCTGACAAGCCAAATGCGTTGTAATTGGGATAAACAAACAGATGTGGATTTTCATTAGAGGTGTTACAGGCGGGTGTGTGTGTGAAAGAGAGATAGAACGGGAGAAAGGAAGTTCATTTAAGTTTGTCAGACTTAATATGCTTTTGTGAACTCGGAATCACCAGTTTGAAAAATTCCCTGTTTATTGCGAAGCATCTTTATAGAAATTGCAGTGCTAAAACTGTGAAAAAGTGCTTTTTGTATCCAATTAGTCTCACAGTTAATCCCCATGCTGATAGGTCTGCTGGAAGCAATCTGTTTTAGCCTTTATCATTATAATTTGTTCTGATTTGCTTTTCACTCCTGGGCTACACTCCTCTTGTATTTGCAGTCATTTTAAATAGCTACGGTCCGTGGTTTCCATTCGAAAAAGGATGCAGAGGAGGCTGATAGCAGACAGGGAAATAGCATAATGGTAGGCTACACACAAGGTGTTCACTCTGTTCATATTGTCTTGAACATCAGCCGGCTGAGACGTCATTTTGTCGGCACGGAGAGGAAGTGGAGAATCATGTTTGTAAGCAACTTGTTTTCCAAACAGAGTGAGGCTGGGAAAAAGACCTGGGTGATGAAACGTGGTTAACAAAAGAGTTAAGTAGGAATAAGAGTGCATATCTATGTGATCATGTAGTCAAATTCCCCTAAGTGTCAGAGAGGCAGAGTGAAGCAATAAGACTGAAACACAGGCTATTATCAGGACAACTGGGGCAAGTCTCACCTGCAGCGATGAGGATATAAACAGCTAGATTACTTGTTCATTCTTTTACTATGTTACTGTTTCCTCGTCTGGAGTTAGGATGAGACCTAGCTGGGTTGCAGGAGAGAGGCGTGAAGATGAGTCCAGCAGAATTCATGGCAAATGTTTTAGGTCTAAGTTGAACCAGGAAGTTCTGTAAGCTGTCACGTATGTTTATAAAAATATGCTCGGTTTGAAAGGTTCATTTAAACCTTCTTTTCCTCCTAGAGTGAGGAGAGAATTTGTACCAATACATATTGGACCTATCTTAGCTAATGTTGCTGCGCGTCTCCTAAAGTTCAAATCCCTGTGTTCCCTCCGGAGGGAGTTTCTCTCATACACCCCCCCCCCCCCCCCCCCCCACTCCGGAAATGCTTGATTGGAGTCCTTTGTTTACTTCAGTAACATAGTGTCATCACTTTGTAATACTTGTGCTTCTATTGGCTAGCACTCCAACACATTGTACATGATTTGCTTAGGGGCAGGACATCTCCAAGCGGTTGACCAATCAGAGCAGACCTTGCTCTTCTTTCAGACAGAGGTTGAAAAGAGGTGTTGCAGCACAGGCAGTATGAAAAAAATAAAGCATTTGTTTAACATTAAAACTTGCAAACATGTCACGGTAGAGGCACAAACTACAATTATGAATCAGACAATTAGCATAATCAAACAAGTTAGTGTGACCAGTGTAGACAATATGTATGGTATGATGTATTGTTGTCATTTTTGTAACTGTGGCAATGCTAATGAACATAATAAACCTGTGTGTGTGTGTGTGTGTGTGTGTGTGTGTGTGTGTGTGTGTGTGTGTGTGTGTGTGTGTGTGTGTGTGTGTGTGTGTGTGTGTGTGTGTGTGTGTGTGTGTGTGTGTGTGTGTGTGTGTGTGTGTGTGTGTGTGTGTGTGTGTGTGTGTGTGTGTGTGTGTACACAGGGTAGTGTAATATAGGCGAATGCACTGACAGCAGAGCTTTTTCTTTTTAAAGCTCTGTGGTTTTTATTTGCTGCTGTGAAGCGAGAGACTGCCGCAGATTCCTGATGAAAGCAGTAGGAGGACGAAGCTGAGTGCCACACAGACCACATATGCTGCACAGGAAAGCTCATTAGACACACACACACACACACACACACACACACACACACACACACACACACACACACCAACACACACACACACACACACACACACACACACACACACACACACACACACACACACACACACACACACACACACACACACACACACACACACACACACACACACACACACACACACACACACACACACACACACACGTTCTCACTCTCATCCCGTCACATATTGACGGACGGTCAGGGCCCCTCCCCGTCGCTATATTACGTACAGGGTACCCCTTTCCCGTCATTTTCTACGGGCAGGGCGTCCCATAGACCTTCATTGCGGACACAGCGGACCCCTTGCCCGTCAGGCTTCTACGGGCAGGGCGTCCCATAGACCTTCATAATGCCTATTTTAAGGTTCATTTGGCCATTAAAATGCGTTTTGATCTCATTTTATGCGAGTAATGAGTTTTTATTTCTGATTATTTGTGCAGTACATGTACATGATGTTTAGTTTGCTAGTTATGACGAAGATTACTTCATGAATGTGTACACATTCATGGTTGCTAAGGTGGTTGCTATGGACGCTGCAACAGCTCCCAGACCACGTGATCAACAACAATGGCTGTCCTTCGTGTTATTCTCGGTGAAAATGCCTATTTTAAGGTTCATTTGGCCATTAAAATGCGTTTTGATGTCATTGTATGCGAGTAATGAGTTTTTATTTCTGATTATTTGTGCAGTACATGTACATGATGTTTAGTTTGCTAGTTATGACGAAGATTACCTTACGTCTGTGAGGAAAATACACGGGGCTCAGAGCCTCGTATTTTTAAAATCTTTTTTTCCTTCTAATTTATTATTCTTTTCAAAATAACACACTGTTATTTACTCACCAATAACACACAATTATCCTTGCTTTTATTTATTGGTTTAATTCAATAATCTCGGTCTTTTTTGGTGTTCGTCAGGAACTGAATTTGAATTTAACAATAAAAATAACCGGAAACTGACGTGGGCATTTCGAGCGATTACCCAAGATTCTCAGCTACGCTGATTGGATGTTTTAGCCGCAATGCATGCTGGGGTTTGGTGTTTATATTAGATGAAATCCGGAAAACATTTGAAAAAACTAAAATAATACTTAATTCCGAGTGTTCTTGCTTTTCTCTTTGAAAGTCATCACATAACGGCATTGTAATACACGGTTCGACTGCATTACATATTACAGATATGCCGTAGTTCTTTATTTAGAGTGCCCTGATGAGAAGACCTCAAGAAAAACTGAACAAATGCCGCCGAAACTGAATACTTGACGTGGATCATAAATATATCAACAATTAAAAAACTTCTCAATTTCTCTTCACACAATACGTCTCCTTGCAGTATCAACACTAATTCGGCTGACTTTTACATTTGATATAATTCATAGATAGGTTATATTTACACCATAACGGTGCACAGCTGATATAATAGGACTTGTAGTTTTTAAAGATATTACTGATTTGAATTGGATTGAATTTTGAATGTAAGAATGTAAATACTGAGTCTGAAATAGTTTAGCAATATGCTGTAAAATTATGTGAAAGCATGAATAAAACTACACATCTTCAGATGTTGTACATACAAGTGTCTGTGTGTACCTTGTGTGCCTAGTGGTTAAAGCACGTTATTGAATTATTGTTTTTATGTGTTATATTTGATTAAAAAAATATTAAGAGTACATATACTTTCATAGGGGGAAAGTAGAAGGTCTGTGATAGAAATATAGAATATAAAAAATCAAGAAGATACTATAAGTGATCTCTTCAATAAAACAGTTTAGTGCAGGATGTACAAAGATATTAATAGGAGGAGGTGCAAAACAGAAAAACGAATTAACCTTTATTTAAACATTAAATAACAGATTACGGTCTTCTTTTAAATAAGAAAAAAACGTTGGGGGTATCTATCTACAGATAAATACAAAGTACTTAACGTCTAATATATTGCTTTCCTGCAATGTTAACTATGTTGAAGCACTTATTTTAACTGATATTATACATATGGATTATACTCTTATGTATGTAGATAGAATAAGAAATGTGCAGAATATGACAGTTTAATGGTGGAGGTACACACATATTGATAGATGTCTTGTAATGCACTGTTGAGGGACCTGTGACCCAAGTTTTTCATTCATTTCATAACTACACCGTAAGTTGTGTATGATATGTCAATACACCTTTAAAATCTTGAAATCTTGAAAGGGATGTGCAAAATAGCCATAATATATAGTCTTTAATTAACTATTAGTAGAGAATAACGAGTAATTAATATACTTTATTACTCGTTTCCATTCATGTCAATTGCAGATACATGTTTAGTCTTCTCAAGCACCAACTATCAAATATCTCTCCTGATTGTTGGCACTTGACAATCACCTTCCCTGAATTTTACTCAGGTGTAACTAAAGTCTGATTTAAGGGTTGTTTATATTTCACATCATTAATCAGAATCTGCAAAGTAACTCAAATAAGTGTAGTGGAGTAAAAATACCAGGTTACCCTCTGAATTGTAGTGGAGTAGAATTACAAAGTATCAATGAGCGGTCATGTGGGTATATTAATGCTATATATTGATGCTGCGCATTATGGACAGCGATTTTCACCCATTTATTAATTATATGTTTTACATTTGATAACACCAATGTGTTTAATACTGGCAACTTCTAATTGTGGGAAAAACGAAAACGTTCAGTAGAGACGTCCCAGAGAACATTTTGCGAAACACAATAGTGTAGTGTGTAGTTCTGGGGGGGCGTTCGATTCCAGTTTTGGATAGTCTGGCGTGGTTTCGTTCCATTTCAAACAGCTGTTTGACGCTGTAACCTTGGCGCACTGCCACTCCAACATCCAATCCCAGACCTTGAAGAGTAATCACGGGGACTGTAGTCCTAAACGATAGCTGGGGATTCTGGGTAGTGTAGTGTCTTCGACAATCGCAATGATGCTCGAAATGTCCCTTATAGGCCTACGTCTGTTTCCGGTTATTTTTATTTTGAAATTCAGTTCCTGACGAACACCAAAAAAGACCGAGATTATGGAATTAAACCAATAAATAAAAGCAAGGATAATTGTGTGTTATTGGTGAGTAAATAACAGTGTGTTATTTTGAAAAGAATAATAAATTAGAAGGAAAAAAAGATTTTAAAAATACGAGGCTCTGAGCCCTGTGTATTTTCCTCACAGACGTAAGGTAATCTTCGTCATAACTAGCAAACTAAACATCATGTACATGTACTGCACAAATAATCAGAAATAAAAACTCATTACTCGCATACAATGACATCAAAACGCATTTTAATGGCCAAATGAACCTTAAAATAGGCATTTTCACCGAGAATAACACGAAGGACAGCCATTGTTGTTGATCACGTGGTCTGGGAGCTGTTGCAGCGTCCATAGCAACCACCTTAGCAACCATGAATGTGTACACATTCATGAAGTAATCTTTGTCATAACTAGCAAACTAAACATCATGTACATGTACTGCACAAATAATCAGAAATAAAAACTCATTACTCGCATAAAATGAGATCAAAACGCATTTTAATGGCCAAATGAACCTTAAAATAGGCATTATGAAGGTCTATGGGACGCCCTGCCCGTAGAAGCCTGACGGGCAAGGGGTCCGCTGTGTCCGCAATGAAGGTCTATGGGACGCCCTGCCCGTAGAAAATGACGGGAAAGGGGTACCCTGTACGTAATATAGCGACGGGGAGGGGCCCTGACCGTCCGTCAATATGTGACGGGATGAGAGTGAGAACGTGTTGCTTGCACACACACACACACACACACACACACACACACACACACACACACACACACACACACACACACACACACACACACACACACACACACACACACACACACACACACACACACACACACACACACACACACACACACACACACACACACACACACACACACACACACACACACACACACACACACACACACACACACACACACACACACACACACACACACACACACACACACACACACACACACACACACACACAGCTGCTCCTCCATACATGACCTGAATTTTAAATGCCAAGGTAGATCAGCGCCTAATTGAGCATGTAAAAGCTTATTTTTTCAGCATGTGTGTGTGTGTGTGTGTGTGTGTGTGTGTGTGTGCGCTTGTTTTGTTAATTAAAAGCTTTGCACATCAGCCAAACTGTAAGACGAGCTCAGATGTAGGTGCAAACAAAACAACTCTGAAACTGAACACAAATCTTCAAAGAAAATAGTAATACAAAAAATAACTTCTCCTAAAAACTAGCCCCATTCTGTCTCAGCAGTGTGGAGCTCAAACATTTGTACTATCATTGTAAAAAGCATTTTTTATTTGGGAGCTTCTATCTTCTTCTCTTCTCACCTCTCACACATTCTCTTTTCTCCTGTCTGCTAAAAGTCCCTCCACTCCTATTAATTATCCTTTTTCTTCAGTCCACAAAATACAATTATGAACCTGAAAATGAGTATTATATGGCCCCTTTAAGTCATGGTCTTAACAGATAGCATCCGCAAATGTTTTCTCAGTTGTCAAGGAGATGGTGAGCGTAATTTAAAATGTTCTGTCGTTAAACTTAATCTTCTATCTTTGACTAACACACCTGTGTGAGGTCAAAGATAGAAGTTATTCTTCTCGAGGTAACTTGAGGTCGGGGAAACAATGTTTAACTATAAAACAGCCAAATGAATTTAATTGACTGCGTGAACACATAATTTTGAATTTTGGAGTGAAGATCATGTTGGAGCAAAGGAGACATCTCTGATTAACAAGGCAAGTAGCATTCATCCTCCAGTAACATTAACGTCTGCGCAAAATGTTTTGCTAGGCAATGTGGTAGAGGTTATGATATTTCAAAAACAATGAACCGTTCCTTATTGTGGCAAAGAGGACAAGTCAAGTGATCACTAAAGTCATTCCAATTCATCCTCTCTGCAACAAACATTTCTGTACAACATTTTGATCAGAGTCCATCCAACAGTTGAGATATTTACTCTGGATCGAAGTCATATTGTTATTCAGCTCCTTAATGTATGGTTTGGTCATTATCAAATATTTAAATTCAAACACAAGCAGTAACTGACTGCATTATCAGCACCATGGACAGTGCTACACCTTAAACAAGCAAGACGTCTGCTTGCATCCGTGTGGATTTTATTCTACTTTCATCTCTATTACTTTCCAGTAACACAGAGTGGGCTTTACACCTTTAAGTAAACGATTTCAGCTTGGCATCCACCACGCATGAAGCCTTTAATCATACCTGTAACATAAATCTATGTCATCCCCATGGATCTTATCAAATGAGGGCATCAAGTTGGGTAGTAACAGATTATATAAATTGATTACCAAAATCAGTAATGATTATCCTCCCAGATTAGATAACAACATTGATTAGATTTAATGATGGCATTTTCTTTTTCTTTTTTTTGTATCCTCCATTTGGAGATGGTATTGCCATTTTTTAAATGACTCCCTGTTTTAGTAACGATGAAGGGCTCCTGAAGTGCTCATTCTAAAACAAAGAAAAGCAACCGTTCTTAGTTTCAGGTGATGACAAACTCATGAACTCATTGGCTCTCTACTGCCGTGAGAGTTGCTGAGGACATTTTGTTGTACTTTGTGTGATGACAAATAAAGATATATTCTATGAAAACTAACAAATAAATATGATATCACATTTCTGCAAGTACATCCCCCTAAATCCTTACACACTGCTCCTTTCAAAGTGTTCCTGTGGTAAGGCAGAGTGGAGGTATCCCATGTGGTTATCATCGTCTCCCCGACTTCCTCCATGACTGCTCTGCTGCCGCACAGATGGGGCCTCTTGGCTCACAAACACTTAAACGCAGCATGGTGGCTAAACCAAGTCGGAACAACTGCTGAGTTTATAAAATCCAGTTTAAACTTCTCTCTACTGCGAGATATCCTGTTTCCTCTCTTTTTATGTGTCTTGGTTACTGGCCTGTTTGATCTCTTCACATTAACAGCAACCCCATAAAAACCCATGAAGAAGGAGCCTGCCCTGCAAATGATAAGCAAACACAGGAACCCAAACACACCACATCTATCAGGGTGAGGAAATCACGACGCTACTGGAAGCCTCATTACGCTCTCTGTTCTCTACAGAGGGCAGCCGGTGTTGCGTGGCTGTCTTATTTAGCTCCCGTTAAGATGCTATAATAGCTTTCCAGAAGTCATTTTTGTGTCACCATCTTCATCCTGCCTCCCTTGTGTATTGTGTGTTCCTCATTGTGTGTGGATGGCTGCTCCCTCGCTGGAGAGTGATTGACATGGTTTGTCTCTTTGGCGAGGCGCCTGGCATTTCTAAAAGTCACAGCTCGCATTAAGCCTGAGCCAAGCCTGCTAGCATGTGAGTGAATGTGTGTTGGTCTGCATAAATTAGTGACTTTATGAGCAGTGGATGGGCAATACATGCTGCACAACTGTAATTTGAAGTTTAATCTCATAAATGTTGAACATAAATCCCGGTATACACTTGTACTTCCTGCTGTGAAATATATTATATTTAGAAGTCAGAATATTTCTGTTCAGCCGTAGCTTTGCATTATTCTCTCAAATATCATACAGCTACAAACACACATAAAACAACACGATACACTGCTGTGAAATAAGATCATTGTCTGAGGGCATTATGGGAAACACATCGATAATAACCTTTAAGCATATTGCATTGTAGGCAGAAAACAGTATACAAAGAATGATAGCCTCTTTTCTGCAGCTCTTCTGTCTATGTGCTTTGCCCTCGCTCTGAATTGACCCGTGATTGGCCAGATCTCCCATCACAGGGGAGCATTTCTGAATCTTGAAAGCAGAGCCATGATGAGTATCACTTGAATAACAATATGGTGAGAGGTTATTATGGAGTTTGCCAAATATATGTTGTCTATCCTCGCTTTAAAGCTGCAGTAATTGTTTTGTGGCTACATGGGAGAAGTGAGAATCTGTTACAGTTTTTCTCGATTGCTAACACACTAAAATTCTACATAAAGCACAATTATTTTAACTGACACTCAAAGAGCAAAATATCGGCTCAAATCTCCAAAACTCTAAACACGTTTTCAGCTTTTCACACAATTTGCAAATCAACATGGCACTTTTTGCAAACCACTGCACACGTTTCTCCACGTCAGACACAGGAATCTGACATAAAGTCACGTGTTAGCAGGTTTAAAACTGATATTCAAAATGCCTCACACTAATGATCAAGAAACACGTTCCACCTGACCAAACACCTGGTAGCATCATTGTTGGCTCATCAATCAGGATGTTAGCACTATAAAAAGACCACAGGTGAGTACTTTCTTACAGCAACAATGGAAGCCAACACGGAAGCAAGAGGAAGAGGAAGAGGAAGGGCTGGGCTGAGTGAGAGTGAGAGGAGGAGGAAGAGGTGGGGTGAGAGTGAGAGGAGGAAGAATGAGAGGTGGAGGTAGAGCTGGAGGGAGAGGACGTGGACAAAGAAGAATACTCATGATATATCAGTGCTTATGTCTGTTGTGTGAAACATATTCATTACTGTAATTGAATTGTTGGCATGTTGCATACTATAACTGTACAACAATCCTGCACAATGTACTGTGGTAAACGTACTTGTATGCAACACACACACTGACCAACCACTATATCTTTGTTGTTTATCTGAAGGACTGAGAAACAAAGGTGGAAGGCTAAGGATTTTCAATGAGGCAGGAAGCAGCAGTTACAAACTGGGTTTTGGCAAACAATGCCATCCCACTTAGAGAGATCCGAAGTAGCTATATGCATGTTGCACAGTATTATCTTTGAATACAATTTGATTTCTTTCAACTTTCAACTTTCAACCACTCATTTGTATTTCTGTATAATCAAGCAATCTTTCTCTGCAGAAACCTCTCTGTACAGAGCATAGCCCATACCAGAGGAAAGTGCTTTAGATGATGCTCAGCAGTGTGTAGCTGCGTGGTCAAACCATCTAGTTTTATGAATGAAGTTATATTTGGTCCTAAAGTTTGCATTTGGTAAGTGTTTATGTAGTTTTGAGTGCAGTTCTTCATTTAGCAGGAGAAAGGAGGTGTTTTGCACTTTGGGTGTGTGGTTTTGTGAATTGTGTTTAGTGTTCTGAGAAACTGAGCAATTCAAAAGAAAATGTGTGTTAGCAATTGAGAAAAACTGTAACACTGACATGTAATTACATTGCAAAGTAGTAATGTTGACAACATTATATATATTCCTAAAACCTCCCAAAATGTACACAAAACAATCATCATACACATATGAAAAATGCAGCAGTATTTCTAAACTCGGCAAGTGGAGACACACCTGCATAAATATGAAATGAGACGTTTTTTGGGGGGGGGTAAACAATGTCGACTGTACAAGGAAAGACTTGTTATAATTCAGCCGGAAATTGATTCCCTGGAACTGAAGCTGAGGGCAGATTGTCTTTCCACTGTGTCACGGATCTGTTTCCAGTCCACAGAGGTATGGGAGTTTTCCAATAACAAGTATTGATCCAGTCCATTACTGTTATTGAACGGAAGCCTTACAGTTTGTGGTCTCATGACAAATATTACTAAGATTGATGGAAGTTGTCTCCTTCTCTGTTCTCGCCGCACAACTGACAATGAAATACAAATATGAATAAGTGCACCTCTCGTTAACACCAACGCTTTTCTTTCTGTCAGCACATACATCTGCAGGATGGATGTGGCGTGCCGAGTGAATACACGAGACACTCTCTTTGTGACAACAAAGCAGGAGCCTGCAAAATATCTTCTCGGCAAATGTTTGTTCATTCAACCTAAATACTTCATCGTAATCTCTTGGTGTTTCATTCTTTTCTTTGTAACACAGAATACATAAAAAGACATTCCAATAATCTCCTTTTCTGATGCAGAAATTCATATTTAAAAAAAGGCTGTTTGATGTCTCAGTGAACATATTTTAGTGATATTTAATCATAGTGTGTTATCAAAGTTGAAGTTGGGTTTGCCTAATAACCGTTTGTTCTTGGTTTAGGTTTTTGTTGGCATTACTAATAATAATAATAATAATAATAATACATGACACTTATATAGCGCTTTTCTATGGAACTCAAAGACGCTTTGACAGAGAGGGCTTTAAAAAACAATTACGTGTTTTATGAGACAGTTGGACAAAACACTGCATTCACAGGAACTTAGGATCAGAAAGAATATCAATCAATCAATCAATGTTTATGTATACAGCCCAATATCACAAATGTTACATTTGTCTCAGTGGTCTTCACAGTTTGTACAGAATATCAGTATGACAATACGACACCCTCTGTCCTTAGACCCTCACATCGTACAAGGAAGAACTTCCAAAGAAAACCCAGTTTAAAGGGAAAAATGGGAGAAACGTCAGGGAGAGCCACAGAGGAGGGATCCCTCTCCCAGGACGGACAGACGTGCAATAGATGCCGTGTGTAAATTGAAAAGATAATACATTTGCAAAATAGGTAGTTCAAATGTTTGGAAATGCATGTGTGTATAATAGGAAGATGAATCCACGAGGATATCCATCCAGGACCTATGATGCAGGACCACAGCCACGACTCAAGATCCAGAGCTCGCGATCCAGGACACAGGACCACAGGATCATCCATGACTCCGGATCCCAGCGTATATAGACACCAAAAAGAAAGAAATGTGGGGAAGCTGGGTTAATCGGAACATGAGAGTACACGGGTACAGACAGAGAGAAGGAAGAAGTAAGATGTCCCCCGACAAACTAAGCCTATATCAGCAAAACTAGGGGCTGAATCTAATCAGCCCTAACTATAAGCTTTATCAAAAAGGAAGGTCTTAAAGGTGACATGGCATGCTTTTCCGGTTATTGCCCGTCCCCTTGTGTGTTATGAAGGTTTTTATGCATGTAAACGGTGTGC
Organism: Pseudochaenichthys georgianus; assembly: GCF_902827115.2. NCBI lineage: Eukaryota > Metazoa > Chordata > Actinopteri > Perciformes > Channichthyidae > Pseudochaenichthys > Pseudochaenichthys georgianus. The sequence continues at coordinate 21,526,178 of NC_047519.1, forward strand.
AGAGTCAAAACCCTCAAAGTACACAATGTAGGGAGTAAAACTGCATGCACTCAGTGCATGCAGCTCTGCTGATTTCTCCTCCCTGGCTGAAGGCTGATAACAGACAGTTGGGATCGTGGCGAAATTCTCTCTGCAGACCCATTCTCACAGCGTTTATCAACCTTTTTCTTACTCAATATCAAGCCACACTTATTGTTTTTACTTCGGCTGTGACTTTGTGTGTGCTCAGGGTGAGATTTACTGTGTTTTGCTGTGTATCGCTAAACAAGGAAATCACACCTCCACGTAGCTTAGCGCGATTCACAACGTCCCGACCTATCGGAGCACACTGGGCTCACAGGGAGGGGGGGGCAAGAGCTGCAACGAGCCGTTTAGTGGAGAGAGTGAATACACATACTTTACAGAGTTTTGCTGTATGCGAAACCAATGTGAGTTTGGAAAATTGCACAGTATAAATCTATTCTAGTAGACCACAACAATGGAATTATGATCAGTGGAAATGGCCATGACATGTGACCTTTAAGCGCACTCTTAAAAACGGATAGGGTGTCTGCCGCCCGAACACAAACTGGAAGCTGATTCCACAAATGTGGAGCTTGATAAGAAAAGACTCTGGTTCCCATTGTAGTTTTAGAGACTCTAGGAACAACCAACAACCCTGCATTCTTGGAACGCAATGCCCTAGTAGGACAGTAGGGTATAATGAGTTCTTTAAGGTAAGATGGCGCCTGCCCATTAAGGGCTTTGTAGGCGAGAAGAAGAATTTTAAATTCTATCCTGTGTTCTATAGGGAGCCAGTGTAAGGCAGCGAGAACAGGAGTAATGTGGTCCCTTTTCCTAACTCTGGTTAGTACACGAGCCGCAGCATTTTGAATCAGCTGAAGCGACTTGACTGACCTCTTGGTACTCCCTGATAATAAGGAGTTACAATAATCCAGCCTTGAAGTAACAAATGCATGGACTAGTTTCTCTGCATCGCTTATTAATCGAATAGCGGCTAATAAGGTTTAACACTGATGCTTTGGTATTTGCTTCACAAGAAAACCCATTTACAATAAAAACCTTCTTTTTTTACAGATATGTTTGTTGACGTGGGAAACGCTGTGAAGGACTAACCAGGCAGTGGAGGATTTATCCAACTCTTACTGCGTCTCTGAACAGGAGGAGGGCCAGAACGAGATGAACAAGATCTAAACTGAACGTTTTACTGCAAAGGCCTCAGGAAACTGCTCCAGGGAGCTCTACTGCACAACACACCCCTGTGTGCACTATCAAAATGGAAGTATTCCTAATGTGTTTTTGTATATATATATATTTCAAAATCCAGCCTGATAAGTACCTTTGGAAACTGGATACACTACAAATTGAAATAAAGTTGAACAACATTTGGGTTAGAATGGGGTTAAATGAAAGTCAAAACCAAAAGCTTTTTCAGTTGCCTGGCTTTGATTTGTATCATTTAAAGCGTCAACACTGATACATTTACAATTATAAACATGTTACCTTCATTCTTTTAAACCAACTCTCTACAAGGCCTCAAATAAACAGACAAAAGTGCTATTTTCATCAAATATTTCAGTTTTGAATTAATGTGATGACCATGATTAGTGGCTCTATTACGACTCCAAAAAACAACTCCTGCCTCCATCACTCAAGGGAAAAGATGCATCATTCAAAAACCATCTCGAGCGTTTAGTTATCATTGAGAGGAATCGGTGTCTGGACCTGCAGCAGTCAGACGGCCAGAGCTGCCACCAGCAACAAACAAGCTCTTCTTCATAATGTGCTAATGAAGAAGACTGTTGGGTGTGTATTGACCCGGCTGCAGTGTAGAGATGTTGGCTGCTGCCAGGTTGTGAGCTGCGGCTGAGGCAGCTGTGTTTTCACATTGAATCCTGCTCAGCATCAGTCAAAATGTTATTCCTGCACACGTTAATTGGGTAGATACAGTATGCTCTTTATTTTGTTTATCTCATTAGAGCAGAAGGCCTGAGGGTTATATGTGATTACACAAGTTCAGTTGATTCACAGGAGCAGTGTATAACAGAGGATGTGACATGAGGATATCAGGGGGTTTAGCTGATGGCCAGACTGTCATGGTAAGCTCATGGGTAAATTTGAATTTAATTTACAGGCACGGGATCAACCTTTGAGGTTTATGTAGGAATCGGATTATGGTCATACAAGTACACCCCCCCCCCCCCTCTCTCCTACACCCCCCCCCCCCCTCCCTGTGTCTCCCCCTCTTTGAATGGGGGCGCTGGAGCCGTCTGCCTGTCACCGCTTGCCTCTTTGTTCAAACTGATCTTGCTTCTCTCCCTCAGCGTTGATGCTGGCGAGGAGGGGGTCGGAGGCAGCACCTTGCTGTGTGTGTGTGTGTATGTGTGTGTGTGCATATATTCCGATCTGGCAGATATCGGTGTGTGTGTGTGTGTGTGTGAGGAATGAACGGCGTATAGGCTGCAGCTCAGCGAGGCGAGGATAACGTTGGAGAAGGAGTGAAAAGTCCAAGTTGTGGAGCGCCGGTGCTCACACTCACCCGGTCTGGTTTGCTCCGCAAAGTGCTGTTTCTCCGTGTCTGCACCCTGTGGGAGCTTTGGGGAGCACCTGCACTGAGGAGAGCACATTCCTCAGGATTGCACCATTGGGACGCGTCTCGGTTTATCAGCAAAGGTAAGAATGAAGTAACGGAAATAATTCACTTCGCATGCATGGCTTTATGAAATCAATCATTTGGTCAGTGTGTGAAGTCACCGGGTGTTAGAAGCCGTCTGAGACCACTCAGCTGCTCGGATAGGATTTTAAGTCCGTGCATTTGTTGGTTGCGATATGCACAAAACACATTTTTTTCACATTGCCCATCCATCCATATCAAATTCTTTGCATATGTTAGAGGTATTTATTATTTCCCGAGCACCAATCAACGCATTACCTCTCTCACGATTTGAGACGCACACAAATCGCACCCGTGTGGGATATCTTTAATTATTTACAGCTCATAGCTTTTAATATTGCTCTATATTTACGATGTAGAGGCATGCATGCATTAATCATAAATGCAGCTAGTAACCTTGTTGGTGTGTCCTTTACATGGTTTCCTCTCTGGAGAGCTCTTGTCTTCATAAGAACTTAAGAGCTTTAGATGCACATACATATTTTAAATCATCCTGTACAGATGATAACATCAAAAGACAAGGGGGAGGGCGCCTTCTGTTGACTGATGCAATTGTGGAAGCAGATCTGAACACTTGAACAGGTGTTTGTGAAATCTATTATGTAAATCAGAGTCACTTGGTGAACAAACAACATGTGTTGAATAACTGCCAAATTCAGATGTTATGTTGGTCCACCTCCAGAGCTGTCACCTGGGCAGGACATCAAAGACCCTGTGAGGTAAACTGGATTATCAGTGATCACACAGTACTTTATCTTTACATCAAAGTCTCTGCGCCTTGTAAACTAACTCTGGAAATACTCAAGTATGGTAAAATGAGTGATTACCTGCTGCCAAGGAAAACATATTTGAAATTCTTGTATTAATGACTTTGTGCTCTGTAAACAAACTGTGGCATTCACACATCACAGTGAAGGAGTCACCTTGACAAATGAGCTGTGTTGTCTGAGAATATAAGAGCCCCTGCAGCCAATAAAGCCTATTCTGTGTAGGTTCAAAAGACTCCAAAGTCTTTTCTTCTTTGACTTGTTAGTGCGGCAACCACCAGCTGTGTGTCAGGACGTGGCAGGCAACGCCACACTTTCAGGGGTGCCCAACCTTTTTTGAACCGAGAGATACTTTTAAAGTTGCCAGTCTGCCGAGATCTACCAGTCCAAAGAGAGAGGCGTAGCCATTACTGACCTTCGTACGATTAATACTTCATAAAATACTGCAGATCCTTTATCTTTCCTCTTTCTAATCTACACACATACAAGTATTTAACTGAAGTTACACAACAGTGTTGTTGATACAGAGTTGGAGTTTATTCACACGTCACATACTATAGTGGGTAATGTTTTCAAGAAACATTGAACAGTGCTGCCACATATGACACAGGGAAAAAGAAAAGACTCTGAACCCTTTCTTTGCCATTATATAAAAATAGTGTTGCTACAAAAGTATAAATGAGGCTTACTAATAAGACAACTCAGATCTGAAGCTACACAGGAATCTGCTGCCAAAATGCAATAAAAAAGACAAAATTAATAGAATCAAACCCTTTTTTTGTTGCATTTTAGTAGATTATAAAAAGAAATTCCTTTAAAATAGGATGCAAGCAACACTAGTTTCTTAACCTGAATTGATAATAGACTATAATCAATTTAAACAGAACAGATCTTAATGTTTGCATTCTTATACCATTTTGTACAATAATTATAATGAATAAGTTCAAACAAACTAAAACTTACTGCTGATTAATAACGGTATCTAACTTAATTTTTTTATTATATCAAAAACCTGTTAAAATGCTACTGTTATTTTTACTGTCCCCCAAAAGTGCGTCGCAGCCTCCAGGAAAGCTTCTTTCACAACTTCACCGTCTTTGAAAGACTTCATGTGTTTCGCAAGAACGTGACTGACACGATAACATGCTCTGGTAGCAGCCTTGCTCTTGTTGTTGGGCCTGGTGAAAATGGACTGCTGTGCATTTAGCTGTCCTCTCAGGCCCCTCCCCTTTTGGGAGCGTAGGGCAGAATTAGGAGAGAATTCCGTCTCGTAGCGTTTGTGCACTGTTTTGAAATGCCGCTCCTTAATTACCCTTCTTCGATAAAGCCACGCTCGCATTGCAGATGAGACAGATGGACTTGGAATACATACACAAATAATCATCCTCCCACTCGGAGTGAACATTATATATTTTGGGCTTTTTTGCTTATGCCATAATTGCGGTCTTGTGTGTCAAGCATAGGTGTCAAGACTGTCACTCCCGTTGACACGGACAACGTCAGGGAACTAGTGCACTGCTCACTGCCCACCAGCCACGCCCTGACACATGGGGTCACGCCGGCCAATCACAAAGCTTTGATGCGTTCAAGTGCATTATTCTGGCACAGGAAGATTATGTTACAGGACATTAACGATAAAACAGAACATTGTTGTTCTATATTTAGACACATCTCGCGATCGACTGGGAATCTCCCCGCGATCGACCGGTCGATCGCGATCGACTGGTTGGGCACCCCTTCTTTAGACCTACCCGAGCTGAGGAAATATAGCCCGTGTGTGAGAGATAACAGAGCAGTAATGCCTGTGGGATGAGCATGAGGAGACTAGTGAGGAATGAGGCTAAGAGGCCCATGCTGAAAGTTTACAGCATGCATTTTTCATTCTGTCCGGATGTGTGCATGTGTGTCTTTGAAAGTGCATCCATGAGCCCGGCACGCATACAGTACAGTAGAGATGTGTGCGTGACGACATTCACACGAGCCGAGGGATCAGAGAGCGGTGTTGTGGGGAAGGAAAAGGTCCGCTTCCTCGCTGTCTGTTGCTGCACACTTTGCACTTAATCAGTCTCAGTGTTGTTTATCATGTCTGACTCTGAGACGGCTGCAATTCCAGGAGTCACTTTGCATCACTGGGAGATGGGAACAGGAAGTAATGTCTGATGCTTTTAGATACATGAAAGAAGCGGTAGATCCACAGAAAAAGAATTAGGAGGGTTTTAAGCCATTGTTCAAGCAAAGATGTCAAATGTTTCCTTGTTTCTCTCGGTAATTGTGAGAGTGTATAGCTTTTCTTTGTCTTTGTTCACAGTAAACTGAATTATGTTGCATTTAACTGGACAAATAGAACAAAATATATCTCTATCTTCTAGCATTTTATCAACAAAACCAGTTCAATTAGGAGCAGCAACTGTTATGAACACATATCACAAGTTGCTGCTTTTCTATGCATTACATCATTGTAAGCTCAATGCTTTTCTGTTTTGGGTTGTATGTCGAACAAAACAAACGGCTTTGAGACGTCACCTTGGGCTTTCGAAATTTGTGGCGGGCCTTTTTCACAATTTTATGACATTCTATAAACTGGGACGGAGAAAACAAACTGTTGTTCAGTTGATAATTTAAAAAGTTGTTAGTGATAGGGAATAAAGGGAGGAATGCAATCAGTGAGCAGTTTTGTCTCAAGTCTCGCAGATGGCGTATTTTGAAGAGAAACAAGATCATTCTCTGCCAGGGTTTTATATTATTCTCTATGGTATAAAAGTGCCCACTCCAATATGTCACTCTGGTGATTATGGGGTCCATCCCCCTCTAATGCAGCGTTAATAGCTAACAAAATAGCGCCATAAAAATGCAAATCAGAACCGGCGCTCGCTTATACAGACGATCAAAATAAGCTTCACCTCTGAGTCAGCCAAAGGCTTGTTGCTTTATGGCTATACTGACCTGAACATAAGTAGATTTGGTTTGGATCAGATGCTCGTGATGTACAAAGCAGAACATGCATCATGATCCTTTGTTCAGTTTTTACAAGCAGTCATTTATAAACAGCAGATCCAACTGTGAACTAGACTGTGAACTAAAGTAGAGATTGTATGCTGTGTTTGAACTTTGTGATGCGTTAACAGCCAGAAGTGGAATTGGCTTTAGACTAACAATGACTTCACAGTGACTGGAGCTAAAACGGTTCACGTTTTCAGCACTGGACAGCTCCCAAATCTCAGAGCCCAACAGTCCCTCCTCAAACATTTGTCAAATAGAAAAATAACCCTGAATAGATGTGTTTTGAGTGGCTGGATAGAAACGCAATGGCTTCATCTCTCCCTGGAATATTGAAACCCGAGTGAATCCCCAGTCGACAAGACCCAAAAGGGATTGGGCAGACCCATCCATCAATCAACTCCAGTCTGTAGCCTGGGAGGGACTAAAGCAGCCCACCAGGCCAATCATTACAAGAGTAGATGAGACCACAGCTGAACAGCTCAGCCACACAAAGAGAAGGGTCCCTCTCTTTGTCTTTGGCCAGAGGCTCTCCTCTAAGGCAGTGACTGGTGCAAGACAAATGTTTGGCTTCACAGTCGGCTAAGAAGAAGCTCTTTAAGGCTGAACCAAAGTTTGTATCCGCCTATGCAACTCAGAGAGGATTAGAATGATTAGTCACTTTCAAAGAGGTAGCTTACAGCGATTGCTGCTGTTTTTTTTACATGTATTTGTTTCTCAACGTTCCACCGTTTAAAACATGAACACTCAATTTTCTAGAATGAGGACATGGTTTCTGCCGCTGTGGGCCTTGGTGGTAAACTCTTGAAGGACAGAGTGTTTTTTGTCTTTCTTCACCTTGTTAATATTCCACAGACTCAGCATGGTATAAAAGCTGAGGATGTTTTTGGATGTGGTCCCAGCACGATGCATAACTATGTTTTTGTCTATTATTTCATGTCATTTCACAGCTAAGCTTCTTCCTGACCACCTTTCCCTGTGGAGGAAAATGTGGTTGTGCTGTGTGTGTGTGTGTGTGTGTGTGTGTGTGTGTGTGTGTGTGTGTGTGTGTGTGTGTGTGTGTGTGTGTGTGTGTGTGTGTGTGTGTGTGTGTGTGTGTGTGTGTGTGTGTGTGTGTGTGTGTGTGTGTGTGTGTGTGTGTGTGTGGCCATAGACTAATATAGTTAATATGATAGCTGCGTCTCCTGCACCTGATCCTTTATTGACTTTGTTACCAAGTGCTGACCTCAGGACCTTCACCTTTGACCTCTGGTGCTTTTACAACCCAGCTGCTGAGAGGCTACTTACGTATATATATAGATTAGACCTCTGGCTGTCAATATCCTGTTCAATATTGCTATTCACTTCAACAATTTACCTCAAATGTGCATGATCCTCATTGTCTTTAAATCTGCTTGAACAATAACTATGGATTCAGCATTTAAGCATCTTTCTGCACTTTTTGTTGTGTTGTTT